>NC_135953.1:98501676-98801676 GCF_053455715.1 Rhinoraja longicauda | reverse complement strand
TCTTGTTTCTCAGTCTCATAATGGCTTCTTTAACTTTCATTAGCACAACTTTGGTCCTCATGTTGATGAACAGCAATAAAAGTTTCCAAAGGTGATGGAAAGACTAGGTGCTTAGAGCTCTCTTATACCTGCATTAAGGAGGCAATTAAACACACCTGAGCAATTACAAACACCTGTGAAGCCATGTGTCCCAAACATTATGGTGCCCTGAAATTGGGGGACTATGTGTAAACACAGCTGTAATTTCTTCATGGTGAAACCAAAATGTTTAAAAATACCCTTTAATAAAATCTGACAATGTGTACTTTAACCACATTTGATTTTTTTTCTATTACAAATCTTAAATTGAGTACAGAGGCAAATAAATAAATGATGGGTCTTTGTCCCAAACATTATGGAGGGCACTGTATCTGGGTAAGTCATAGATAACAAAATTAATAAGGAACTGGGGTTTAGTTCTAAGATCTTTCTTGCCAGATGGCCCGTGTTATTTATTGGGCTGCTTCAGTAGTTGCAATGTACTTTTTGAACATTTCTCATTTAACTAATTCATTTTGGCCAAACTGACATGAATGTTACAAAGAGATCAAATTGGTTTGGGAAACTCAGTTTGAGATTCAAATACCATCTCTACTTTATAATTGCAATATTGATGGATAAACCCTTATTTTAAAGTGAGCTGAAGACGTTGATTTATCACTGTAGTTAAAATTATGAATAAATTCAATTTGTCAAGCATGTTCATGCCTGCCCACAATCTGACCCTGTTTTCCAGGCAGTGTTTTTTGGTTTGACCAACAAATAACCCCAGACTACAGTTTACTCATTCCATCTGGAGGATGTGAAGCAGATAAATTATGTGGTCAGTGGTAAAGAGGTCGCACTTGTCACTTTTTCTGGAGGAAAAAGTTGCCCTTGGATTTAAGCAGGTCCCAAATAAGCCTTTCTATCCCAAAATAACCGTGTCTAGATCCATCTGCACTGGATATGTTCCAATTGGGACCCGCTTGGATGGGTCGGCATGGACAAGTTGGGTCGAATCTATATACATGCTTTATGACTCCGTGACTGATTTATTCTGATTGAGGTACAAATTCAATTGGTGTTAAACATCATAGTTTTGTTTTCTGTGAAAGTTTGCCATAACAACTGAAGCATGTATATATGCATACACATACCAAAATCCCCTTGCACATCTGATTATTGGACTTAATGTTTCCTTTCTGCTTGTATTCTTCGGTTTACCTTTAGTTTAGTTTAGCCATACAGTGTGGTAACAGGCCCTTCGGCCCATCAAGTCTGCGCCAACCAGTGATTCCCGCACATTCACATAATCCTACACATGCTAGGGCCCATTTACAATTATACCATGCCAATTAACCTACAAACCTGTACGGCTTAGGAGTGTGGGAGAAAACCGGAGAAAATCCACGCAGGTCACAGGAAGAACATACAAACTCTGTACAGTACAGCACCCGTAGTCAGGATCGAACCCGGGTCTCTGGTGCTGTAAGGCAGCAACTCAACTGCTGTGCAACCTATGTCATTGGTTCTTTTGTGGATTACAATATCAGGATCTACATCCATTCTAACTGTAAAGATTTATAGTTTAGTTTAGAGATAAAACATGGAAAGCATCCTGAGATTTAGACCATGTTAATTCTCCTACATGGGTAAATTTACAAACAGGAAATCATTTCAGTTACCATCTTATGAAACAGGATTTTTTTTCTCAGCTTTGTTACTTGCTTGAATTTAACACTAGCACACAATTGGAACATTTTCTCTTTTTGAAATATAAATTATTCTTATTGTTGTGTCTCTAGTTTAGTTTTGCTTTCAGTGCCAGTAGTCTTACGGAGAATTAAAGGCCGAGAAATAGATGTGATTACTTAAAGAGGTGGGGAAATTTGCACTTGTGTGTATGTACACATGAATCATTAGATTGATATGTTGGAATAAAATAAGAATATAAATTTTAAATGCCTTCAAACCATTGCTGATTACATTAACTCATTAAATTTTGATGCTTACGTGACATATTTTGTAATTTCTTCCCATCTAATTTAGCTTGAGTCACAAGATTCCATTGAAGATTATGAGAAAAAAGACTTTTTACTGAGAAAGCTGCACAATAAGTTTCCAGGTTTAGATAAAGAGGTAAGTAAATTTTCCTTAAAATCATTTTAAACATCTTTTTTACTTTTAGGATGTATTTGAATTCTTTCAAACCCAGCTGGTTAGTTGCGTGCCACCTGGTCAGAAATTGATTTTTTGATTGAGGTGTCTGTTTTAATAGCTTGCGAAATGGGTTGGTGCCGATTCATGTGGCTTCCTATTATGTACAATCTCATTCTTCAAAGTAATCTAGAGTTTAAAACTGAATCAAAGTAGACATCTCTGTTGACTTTACACTAAACTTCATGTGTAGCAGGATGTTATGAGATCATAGCAGTTGTGGGTACAACAGATTAGCTTTAAGGAACGTGTTGAGAGATGAATCTTGAAATGTCCAGCCTGCAGGCAATTTGAAAGAGTCAACAATGCCTTACAATGAAGTTAGCCTAAGTTAATTCTATAAATAATTTTTTGATCATAATTCGTATTGTCTTCATTGTGCACAAGAATTGTATGCAGCCAAGTAGTATAAGAAAATAACTGCAGATGCTGGTACAAATCGATTTATTCACAAAATGCTGGAGTAACTCAGCAGGTCAGGCAGCATCTCGGGAGAGAAGGAATGAGTGACGTTTCGGGTTGAGACCCTTCTTCAGACTGATGTCAGGGAGGCGGGACAAAGGAAGGATAAACCAATCTGTATCATCAAGGCCAGAATATATTGAGAAAAGATTAGCTACAGGCCAATGTTTGGTCTTCATGAGATCAGATGTAAAATTAGTCACCAAAGGTGCCAGGCGAATTCCTGTATATTTCCTCACTCAATTAAAAATAATAATAACAGAATTATGCATTAATCAAATTCTGAAAGTTTAAGTTATACTTATAAAGGTCGGATTGGGTTATCAGACAGACAGAATAATTACTAATTTCAATTATCTTAAATATAAACTAATGAAAATCAAAAGTATGACATTATTAATATTTAATAACTTGCGCAATTTTTATTCCAACAATAGAGTAAGGAGTCAAATAATGCTAGTGGATAATTTGCTGCAGTGAATACATGGTACTGAATATTTTGATCATAGCGTTGGTATTTTTGTAGCATATTAATCCAATGATTATTGTACCATGACCAAGCAATAGTGTCAATTACATTGTGAGAATAAAGGTTTACTAAAGGAATTGATCATTATAACTGTATAACTCTGCAAGCTTAATTTAATGTAGCTCGAGTAAAAAGATTAATTTTATCATTGTCATTGCATTTCATTATTTTCTTTATTAGGAGCTGAGGGAGGTCTTGGAAGAACATGACTGGTCCTACTGGGAGGCCTTGAAAGCCTTGGAGGTCTTTGCCAATGAAGATTCAGGTTATCTCTCTTGTCCTTTTGTTTAAAGTCAAAGCTTGAAAGGGCTTTAAAAAAAAAAAACTTGTCAAGGAAAATATGCAAACTTAGAATGTTTTCTTCCACAGTTTCAAGCAGTAAGTATTACAGTATTTAGTGCTGAGGTGAGTCAGAGATTCACATGTGATCTAAGGCAGAGTACATTTTTCTCATATAAATTAGTTTTAGGCAAATTACTATCAAGTGCACAAAGCACCATAACAGTGTGCTCTGGGTTGTTGAGTGTATGTTTTGGGAGATAGGTTAACTTTGAAGGGCCGAATGGCCTACTCCTGCACCTATTTTCTATGTTTCTATGATTTGATAATACACAACTTTCCTTCTCACCTTAAACCTGTGCACTCTAGTTCTTCATTTCCCTAACCTAGGGAAAATAATCTCCATCCACCTGTTCCAATATATTTTGTTTATTGTTGTAATTCTTCATGTTTTTAATTATTTTATAAATCTTCATGTCATCAGAAGTAACATTCCTCATTGAAATTAATTACCTCCTTGACAGTTCCATAAAAGTGTTAACTTAAAAGGCTAGAATTGTCATAGCTCTAACTCATGATAAATGTGATATTCCAGCTTGCATCCCGTTTCTATTACAATGTGGGTGTGTACACATATTCCCATTTGATAAGCTGTGACCAGTGGGCATTGCAGGGATCAATAGGCTTCACAATATCAATCAGTGATTAGGATGCCAAAATGTATTGTTTACAGATAGTACAAAATATATTCACTGAAAAATAAGGGGATCTGATTGAAACTGTTAAAAAAAAAAACTAGCTTGACTTACTGGAGCTGGTTTGGGAACAGCTCCATCCAAGACCGCAATAAATTGCAGAGAATTGTGGACACAGCCCGGACCATCACACAAACGAACCTCCCTTCCATTGGCTCCATATACCTCATGCTGCCTCGGCAAGGCCAGCAGCGTAATCAAGGACGTGTTGCATTTTGGCCACTCTCTCTTCTCCCCTCTCCCATCGGGCAAAAGATATAAACGCGCACCTCCAGATTCAGGGACAGTTTCTTCCCAGTTATTATTAAGCAACTGAACCATCCGACCACAACTAGAGAGCAGTCCTGAACGACTATCTACCTCATTAGAGATCCTCAGGCTATCTTTGATCGGACTTTACTGGCTTCATCTTGTATTAAACATTATTTGCGTTATTCCCTTTATCATGTATCTGTACACTGTGAATGGCTCGATTGTAATCGTGTATAGGCTTTCCGCTGACTGGTTAGCGTGCACGTGACAATAAACTAAACAACTAGATGCAGGGAAGACATTTCTGATGGCTGAATAATACAGGACCAGAGATAACAGCATCAGCATAAGGGGTATATAATTTAGAACTGATGGGGAGAAATTCACCGGAGCGAGGTGAACCTGGTGAATTTTCTATCATAGAAGGCAGTGGAGGTCAAGTCATAACATACTCTAGAAGAAGATAGATGTATTTCTGAATGTTAAAGGGATCATGGGATATGGGTGAAAGCTGGAACAGGGTACTGAAGGGGATGATCAGTCATGGCCTTAGAGAATGATGGTGCAAGCCTGTATGGACAAACAGCGTATTACTCTCAAGGACACAACGTGCTGGGGTTACTCAGCGGGTTCGGCAGCATCCCTGGAGAACATGGATCTCCAGGGATTCTGCCTGACCTGCTGAGTTATGTCAGCACTTTGTGTCCTTTCATGTACTAACCAGCATCTGCAGTTCTTTGTTTCTGGTCTATTTTGTATGTTTCTTTTATAAAATGTTTATTCCTTTTAAGCCTCTCAGCTTAACAATTTAATGACATTGACAACTTTATCTTGGTTCACAGCACATGGAGCTATAGATAATCGAGTACAATGTATTAAGAATGTATTAGTTAACACAAGAGATAATCTTTAGTTTAAATTTAAACTTTATCTCCACTTTAACTGAAGGTTATTTCTTTATATTTGTAGATGAAGTGCCTTGTGAGTCAGAACCCGAAAACATAAATGGAAACGATGCCATCTCAAATGTGAAAACACAGCCAAAAAAGATATCAGTGCAGTCAAAACAAACTGGAACAAATAAAGAACAGAACAATAAAAGCAAAAAGCATGACAAAGGACAAAAGGCTAGCAGAATAGTTCGGAGGGACAGTAGTGATTCTGAAGATGCGGAATCAATTGATTCTGGTGGTGAGAGCTCCCTTGATGAAGACTACAATAGTGGGTATGAAGAGGTTGAAGATGAATACAGGACTAAAATTATCAGTTTCCTGCAGGATGCTACCGTGGATGATCTTTCTCTCATACCTCAATGTTCTTTTAAAAAGGCTCAGAAGATTATTGAACTCCGGCCGTTTAACAGTTGGGAGGCACTGGTAAGACAATTTTTTTAATTTTTTTTATTCACAAAATGCTGGAGTAACTCAGCAGGTCAGGCAGCATCTCGGGAGAAGCATCTCCCGAGATGCTGCCTGACCTGCTGAGTTACTCCAGCATTTTGTGAATAAATCGATTTGTACCAGCATCTGCAGTTATTTTCTTATACTACTGGTAAGACAATTTTATTTTGATAACTTGAAAAACATTGTAAAAGACACATTTATTGTGCATATTGCTCTTTACTGGATGACCTCGTGTGATTAAGGTGAGGGGCAAAGTTGAAAGAGATTCGCGTGACACATTTTTTTCAGAGAGGGTGGTGGGTTCCATGAACGCACTGGCAGGTCATTGGAAGCAGATACGATTGTGCCATGGAAGAGGTGCTTGGATAGACATGGATATGAAGCGAGTGGAGGGGTGTGGATTATATGCTGGCAGATAAGAGTTTGTCTCGGCATTGTTAGGCACCGACATTGTGGGCCGAAGGACCTGTTCCTGTGCTGTATTGTTCTATGTTCTATGATTAGATTCGAGCAGTAAGATCATCCTGAACCAATAGCATTTGAAATAAGGGTCATATGATCATACTTTAAATAATAAATAGGAAGGGTTTCCCTAAAAAATCAATCAGATTGGCTGATAATTCTGTCAACTCCTTCTGCTGGTGTCGAACCTTTAACTGTGACTGAACTAGGTAAAGGAACTTGCATTTAGGTATGGGGCATGTCAGCCAATTCTTGCTGTTTCAGTTTAAAAAATAATGGGGCATTATAATGGAACATTATTTTAACAGTTTCAAATGAATAGAAAGCTCCTTTGGACAGCTACACGGCTTGAGATGCATTCTAGTTTGTTTGGGCACATCTTGGAGGAGAGGTTCTTGCTCTGTTGGAACATTATTGGTTTTATTATTTGATAACAAAGGGTTTGCTTTCAATTCCTTTGTATCTTTTACTTGGATCGTGGTATACATCTTAAAACACTTTTTGTAAAACCACCTATAAAATAAGCTTACAGAGGATAGCATTTCAATGGTGAGTAACCATTTTGCCTCGTGATTGCAGTTTGGCCATTAATTTTAAGTAGATTTTTTTTAACTCCTAAGGGAATGTAAAAGCAAACGAATGCTGTAATGTGCAACCAAATAATTAAGTGTACTGTAATGTGTTTGACTCTTGAAGATCGTGAGTTCAACTATACAGTTTTACTTTTTGCAAACGTTAAATGATCCTTATTTTTTATGATTACTACTTTATTATAAAATGGTCAGTGTTTGCACTTCTACTGCTGTGACATAACAAACATTCAATGTACTTCTGCAGACTTTTCAATTGAAAATGTGCCTTAATCTCTGAGCAAAGTACAAATTATATGCAAAGCAAACAGCTCCTTTTCAGACTTGTTTCAACGCAAGTTCTTTCTCTGTGGTGGTTCCAAAACTGTAGATGGCCCATTTGAAAATCTATCAGTTCTGCTCCATTTCGAAATGTGCTGTTCCTAGCCTCGTTCGACTTTTAGTAAGGCTGTTGCAGCACGCCTCGTGTAACTTGATGTGATTGTTGCTTCGTGCTTAGCTGTTGGCGCCAAAGAGAATAATATTCAAAGCTCCTCTTTGGAAAGTCTTTTCACATTATTTATCAGCTAAAATGATGCATGTAAAAATCACTTTTTACATAATGAATCATAATGTGAATGAAATTTGCACCATTTATTTGTATTGCAGTGACAGGCTACTTATTACTTATGGAATGAAGTTGATTATAATTTGCGTTAACTTTTCCTGTGTTGGCTTGTCCTGTGTTGCTTTTTCCTATTAACAATCAGTGTGAACGTGAACTCAACGCTATTCTTGAAATACTATTTTTATTTTAAAATAATAGAGAAGCTAACTCATCTTACTCAGCAGACACAAGGAACTACAGATGCTGGAATCTTGAGCAAAACAGAGTGCTAGAGGTTCTCTGGGGTACAGGCAACTGTGAAAGGACAGGTGACATTTTAGGTAAGGACCTGCTGAGTTCTTTCAGCACTTAGTGTTTTGCACAAGATTCCAGCATCTGCACTTCAGTCTGCAGAAGGGTCCTGACCTGAAACAACATCAGTCCATTCCCACCCCAGATGTAGCCTGATCCACTGAGTTTCTCGAGCACATTGTGTTATGCTCATCTTGTTTGACATGGTTTGAGTATCTTATTTAATTTGTCCACCTCCTAACAGAAAGGGAATTTAAACGCCTGAAATTAGGATGGAATGGTATAAAACTTTAAAGATTCTAAGGTTTAGGTTATTAATGTGCAGCATTTCAAATGTAAATAATATGTGGAAATTGAGAATGTACACGCAGCAGTTGTGAGTTAATACACGTTATTTCATTTGGATTATACTACATTGATTGATGAGTGGCTGTTTACTGCCTATCTCTAAATGTTTAGTTTAGTTTGGGGTACAGCGCAAAAACAGGCCCTTCAGCCTATAGACTCCATGCCGACCAGTGATACCCTTACACTAGCACTAAACTACACACTGGGGACAATTTACAATTTTTACCAAAGCCAAATTAAGCAACAAATCTGTACGTCTTTGGAGTATGGGAGAAAACTGAAGCATACGGAGAAAACCCATGCAGTCACAGGGAGAATGTACAAACTCTGTACAGACAGCATCCATAGTCAAGATCGAATCCAGGTCTCTGGTGCTGTGAGGCCCTACCATGCTGCCCACTAATGGCCCCTGTACATTGATGATCTTGGTAAACCTGAAAAGAGAAAGGGGGCAGATCTATTTTCCTGAGGAATGTTGGTGAACCAGATAAGGAAACTGGATGGTGTGTAGCTGGAAGGAAACCAGCAATTTCCCATGCATTTGCCCCCTTTATCCTTGTGTGTAGAGTTGTAGATTTGCAAAAGCTGATCCCATGTTATATTTTGTGAATAGTGCACACTGGCCGTTGTGCATTGGGGTTTGGAGGGAATTAATGTTTTTAGTAGTGCCAATAAGGTGGGCTGTTTTGCCCTGCTTACTGCTGAGTTCGGGGTAGTTGTTGGTGCTGTGCTCATCCAGGGAAATGGAAAGTATGCCACCCGATGTTGTGTTTAAAGATTTTCAGCATGTTAAAAAACTCCTGACCTTGGCAATGGAACCCCTATCAAACCAGCTATGTTGCACTGCCATTGTACTGCTTCCGATGGATTTAATTCTGTCCTCACAAGTTCTTTGCTACATCTTTTCTAATAACAAGTTATGAAAAATCCTTAAGTGTTTGTCATTCTATTTTCTCAAAGATATCATGATGGGTAACAGGTGTATGTTGTTGTACCTTATCCCTTTCCCACCTTCGCAAAATTATGGTAGGATTCAATTTTTTTTTTAGTGATGGTTCGCATTGGTATGGCATACCGTCACCTCTTTAAAAAGTTAAATGTCATTAATTCATTTACCATCCACGTGACACGTATGTTTGTTAATCATTCATGGCGGTTGTAACGTTTTGACTAGCAGGAAAACTCTCATCTGCTTTTTCCACTTACCAGCCTCCGCATTTAATGAGTCTTCCTCTGCGTGTCTGTGATCTCTCGTGAGATGGCACAACCAGAAATGTTTTTGGCTCCCCTTTCAGCATTCCACGGTGACTGTCATCTCCCATCACGACTTCTTTCAAATGGCAGGACTCATGCTCTCTACCAGTGTTAGGCGGCAGTACAATGGCATAGCTGATAGAATTGCTGCCACACTGCTCCTGGTAACTGATTTTATTCAAGTACTATGTAGACTGTATGTGAGATAATACAAAGTTTAGGCAGGCAGAGCAATTTTTTTCTTTACTACTTTACTTGGGACCATTGTGCTTCACCTTTAAGCATGGCATTAACTAGCTAGGTCGGCAAGTTGCCAAAGAAGGCTAGTTGAGTCCTTGTGAGGAAAATGAAGTTGGGCTGTAGCTATAATTGCAGCCAGCGCATTTTAAACTGGTGCATGTTTTCTTCAATAGGAAGTGTATGTTTTTAATTATTTTGTGAATTTTAAACATTTAATCAAATCTGTTTTGAAATAAATTACAGGAAATTATATTTAGGGTAATTATGTTAGTGCGCTAATATCCAGAACCCTGGACCATTGATCCAAAGACCTAATTTTAAAACTTCAGTGCAACTAATTTATTAAATCTGAATTGCAAAGCTAATACCAGTTGTGGTAGTCATGTAACCTGATTATTAATAAAAACCCAGCTGGCTTAGTAATGTCCATTGCAAAAGGAAATCTGCCCTCATCCTTTTTGGGGCCCATACACTTGATGGCTAGAAACAAAGATGCTGGCTAATAGACAAAAGAACACAAAATGCTGGAGTACCTCGGCAGGTCAGGCAGCATCTCTCGAGATGGGTCAGACTGAAGATGGGCCCCGACCTGAAACATCACCTATCTATGTTGTCCATAGATGCAGCCTGACCTGCTACGTTATTCCAGCACTTTGTGCCCTTTTGTGTGCTTGACTGCCTCTGAAATAAGCAGGCAGTTGGTGAACAAATTCAGTCCTGCCAGCAGTAACTACTTCTGAATAATAAGAGGACCTTGTGGGACAATGCTGTTCATATACTTGCTGGATGATGAAGCATTTCTGCTTCAAGATTCTTGTGCACTGAGCTATCAATTTTGTCCCTCATAATCCACAATTATCTTTTGATTCTTGCGTGTCATTTACATTGTCATCAGGGATATCTCAGCAGACTTCATAACCTTGAAGGCAGCCTCTTTCTTCATCTATCACCAAGCAGAAGATGTTTCTACATTACAACTACATAATCTCATCTTCACATGGGTCATTGTATATAACTTTCACCTTATGGAAAACTCTTTTTCTGAAATGTTAAAATTCCCCAAGTTATTTTCAGTCGCGAGCTAATTAAATCTGTTAGGCGATTAACCTACAAACTTGTATGTCTTTGGAGTGTGGGAGGAAACCGGAGCACCTGGAGAAAACCCATGTGGTCACTCCATACAGACAGCGCGCTTAGTTAGGATCAAACCCGGGTCTCCGGCCCTGTAAGGCAGCAACTCTACCGCTGTGCCGTCCCGTTACTGTGAAGGATACCAAGGACTATTTTTTACATTTCCTCTTTAAATATGGTTGTCTTATCACCACTGAAAGATTTCTTCATCTTGTGTGACAACTTATCCTCTGTTACTGTAGAATCTTTATATTCTGTATAATTGTAAGCATTAACATGCTTTCTGTTTGAACCACTGCATTCACCACTGTAATTTGGATGCTTTCCACATGCCATATAGCACGTATAAATGTAGCTTGGAACATCCCCTTCGGCCCATCGAATCCACGCTGATCATCGATCACCCGTTCACACTAGATCTGCTATTCCATTTTTGCACCCACTCCCTACACACGTGGCGCAATTTATAGAGGCTAATTAATCTACAAACCCGCACGTCTTTGGGATGTGGGAGGAAACTGGAGCACCCAGAGGAAATTTGTGCAGTAACAGAGAGAACATGCAAACTCTAAACAGGCAGTGCCAAAGGTGGAAAGTTTCCGCTTTCTTATTTCATTTCCGCCATTCTGATTTTGGCTCACATTTTTCCACAAAACACATACCTCACCGCTTGCCGGGCCTCGCAGCGTAGCATGAGGCCCGTTGATATTGAGAGGGGTTGGGGGGCAGGGGAGTGGGGGTGGGGAGACGGAGGAAGGGAGGGGGAGGTGTTCAACATGTCTTGAACACATGTTGAATGTTTTTGACATACATATTCAAACTAGAAATAAGCTATCATTATCTCCTGAAATGCTTGGGTCATTACCTTTTTTACTAAATCACTTTACGATACTTTATTATTTTAAAGAGATCAGATAAATGCAAGTTCAAATTTGGCAGACTAAGGTTAATGGTGTTAATGTGAAGCAAATCAAGTGATGCCGCACACAATATTAATTTGATTAACCTTATGTTAGTTATCTTTTTGAACTTTTAGAATAATCAAGTTGAGCTTTTGTAGTGTATCAGCAAGAAGTAGAAATTTCATTAAACTGGTTTAGTTTCTGTTAGTTACCACAAACATATTGCATTTTTGCTGTACCTATTGTTGACATCAAGTGAGATCCGGAATAGCTACTAAATAACTCTACCCAAGAAATGTGCCTCAATCCATCTTTGCAAGAAACTCCCCCGCACTATGGAAAATTATGCTTTTATGGAGGAATGTTCAGGCAACGTTTCTGGTCAGGACCCTTCTTCAAGAAGAGGCCTGACCCTTCAAGATTCGAGCATCTAAAGCTTCTTGTGTTTCCTGATTTACATTTGGATTGAGTATGGTAAGCCCAGCTCTAACCATATACAATGATTCAATGAATTATCTTCCATCAAATCACCGCACATAAAATAGTCAATTGGCCATTCCACATGACAGCTAGTCAGCCCCTGCTGAGAGGAGGCGCAGTTTCCTAAATGTTGAAAAATCCATAACTTTGCAGAATTGTAGAATCTTTTGAAAGAGAGGGGTAATGCAATCTGTCGTGCTTGTGCCAGCTCCGAGTTAATTTCAGGAACTTACAAATATGCTCTGTTCGCCACATAAAGATAAATTTTAATGTGTGTAAATCCATGAGCTTCTCGCCTCAACCTCAGTAAAATAGGTATCTGCAAATTAAGGCTAATACGGGCAGCAGTAAAGATTAAGGTGGAACTCGGTCTCAAGAAGGGTCTTGACCCAAAACGTCACCCATTCCTTCTATCCAGAAATTATGCCTGTCCCGCTGAATTACTCCAGCGTTTTGTCTATCTTCTGTAGTAAGGTGGTTTGTGTTACATTTTTAACATCAATACCAATCTTCTTTTGATGGGTGGATATTTCTCTTAAACTTTGCAGGATGTGTTATGTTATGGCAATTGTGTAGTGTTTTTCCATCACTATCATTTGATGCAAATGATGTTCACTGTCTAAAATCTGGCTTCTATATGCTTAATAGATTGGCTTCAGGTCATGGTGAGGGCACTTAAATTCTCGATCCAAGCAGCAATAAAGAGAAAAAAGATATTCTTAATGGCTTACCCCTCTTCTCCACTTTTCAATGCACATTGAAACATATTAGGAGGTTACATTATATGCATTGTTCCATTTTTATGTGAGATTATCTCTATTGATTGAGATCTTAGAAGGAAAATAGTCAACTGGGTGTGGAAATATTTGTGAAATTGTGTTCAATAAAATCTTTCATTGAAAAACAGGAAATGTTATATTCAAATTAGAAACAATTTCGGTACTGAATTTGTTTGCACTTGTTTACCGCTAAATAGGTTAAGTTTTTGCAGCTTTTGTTCTGTGTTGTACTATGTATGCACGTACATACATGTTCACCCATTGGTTGCTCCTGGAAATGAAAACATTTTGGGAACCCATTGAAATATTGCTGCAGATCAAAGAACCTTTTGTTCTGATGAAACCAGAATCTATTCAGCTCAGTGTTGGGTTAATCAGAAAGGTTAGTAGCAAGATGATCAACTGAATGCAAGACCACTGCGTTACGAACTGGAGTTTAGTGCTCTGCAGCAATCATGACATGACTTGTACCATGCTACCAACAGTCTTCATCAGCATTTTGTGAACTTGCTGTCCCAGACACTGTAATTCACCCACTGCCACTACAGGTCTTGTAGCAGACACCATCACATTGACCATAACCATATTTTCTATAGAACGCATGGGTAACCAGGACACCATAGCAGCATCACCATTACATTTTTCATTCAGTCTCTCTTACCGCTGACATTCCATTCATTTTCTCCACTTCTTCCACTTCTTAGAAACTTAAAATATCTTTCATTGCAAGGAACAAGGAACTTCAGATGCTGGTTAATAGAAAGTGCTGAAATAACTCAGCAGGTCAAGCAGTGTCTCTGGAGAACATGGATAGGTGACATTTTGGGTTGAGACCCTGAAGACGTCTCGAACCAAAATGTTACCCATCCATGTTCTCCAGGAATGCTGACTCACCTGCTGAGTTACTCCAGCACTTTTGTGTCCTTTCCTATTTATTAACTTTACCTTCAACCTACAACCACGCTCCTCTCCAAACTCCGGGACCTAGGTGCAGCTCCCACTCTATACAACTGGATCCTTGACTTCCTGACCCAGAGACCAACATTTTAGAAGAAGTCATAGAGTAGGTGTCATTGAGCAGTGTGGTTTCCTTGGTATTCCAAATGGAGGGTCAGATAGATCTTATTCTCCTGCCGCAATAGGAATGAGACCCACCACGTTCTGATATGGAACTTGCTACATTATCACAGACTCGTGTTGCTGTGGTACAGGTGGGAAAAAAAGTATGGTACGATACAACGTTGGTTATAGAAAGAGTCTCCTGTGTTGATGATCGCAAAATCATCGTAGTTCTGATAGTCATGACAAAATCAAAGAAAAGCTTCTTTCATGCTGAATGTAAAGATTACCCAAACAAAAAAAATATTTTCAACCCGAAACGTCGCCCATCCTTTTTCCCCAAGGATGCTGCCTGACCCGCTGAGTTACTCCAGTACTTTCTTTAGTATCTTTGGTATAAACCAGCATCGGCAGTTTCTTGTTTCTACTCGAGGAAATCTTTTTTTATGTGCTTCAGCAGAATTATCAGCAGTAACCATAGCATGGATAACAACTAGTTTTTTTTCTTCCAGTTTAAAAAATTTGACAGGCCACATGGTTTGTCTGAAGACTTGATATGGAACTGCAAAACAGTTATCAAGGAGCGGGCAGTGGTTCTTTTACTGATGAACAGGTGTGCAGAAATTTCCCAACGGTTAGAAAAGCAAGTGACAGAAATAACAGAAGATGGGGGAAGTCATAGAACCATCGAACAGCCAGATATCATTAACAAGAGGTAAATATATTGCTTAAAATATATTGCTTGAAAAATTGTATATAATGAATATAAAATATTTTATTAATATATGCAACTGTCACACTTTTTTAAAAGTGCACAAGATCGATGATTGGCGTGGGCTACATAAATAGAAACTAAACAAAGTTAATAGTGAGAGTAAACCGTGTATCAACAAAATAACGCTGGACTGTGCTATTAAATCTGATATCAAAGTTTAAATATCTTTAAGTAAATACAACTTAAAAATATGAAAGCAAATGTTCTCCTCCTACTCTGTTCAGCTGTTATCCAAGATCGCCCTCTGGAGGATGATGGTGCTTTTACAGTAATGGGGAAGAATTTCATGAATTGTCTTTCCATAGATTTTTTTTTTGATAATTGAACTATATTCACTCCTACCTTTAACTCAAAACAGAATTATAGTGATGCTTTTAACGGTGGAAGATAATAACCCGCTTATCTACCCATCTATCTTATCTACTGCCTTCAACCACTGAAGGTCACCTCACCTTCTGTCTCCTTTCTCTGTTCGTTTACTTATTTATCTATTTATTCACTTCCCTATGTTCTTTAAATCCCTGTAAAGCGTCATTGAGTATATGAAAAGCGCTATATAAATGTAATGCATTATTATTATTATTATTATCTAACTGATTGTCACTTCCTTGCTGGGCTTTAGGGAAATAGATTCAATACTTTTGGTTCTGTAATCAATTTTATTCCTACTTTTTACTAAAGCTTCTCATGGCCTATTTGTGTTTAGTTCTGTAATTCATTTGCTCTCCGACATTTTTTTCCAGTAAATTTCCTTGTTTCCTGAAGTTTTCTTGTTGTGGGAGTACTTAATCTTCATAATTGAAGGAGCTTTACATTTTGAGGCCTGTTTTCCCTCCCCTGGTCATCATCGAAGCAACCTTATGGGTCCTTATGCATCCTTATGGGTATTGAGTAAATAGATTCTTTAGACCTTAGTGATACAGCGTGGAAACAGGCCCTCCCATCCTACACATGCACTATCCTACACACTAGGCACAATTTTACAATTTTACCAAAGCCAATTAACCTACAAACCTGCACATCTTTGAAGTGTGATAGGAAACCGGGGCACCTGTAGAAACCCCATGCAGTTATAGGGGGAATGTACAAACTCCGCACAGACAGCACCCATAGTCAGGATCAAACCCAGGTCTCGAGCTGTAAAGCAGCAACTCTACCGCCTCAGCACCACTGTGAATGTAATAAATATCATTTTTAGCCACACTATAAACAATGAGTATTTAATCTGTTCATATTGCTATTTAATCTTTGTGTAAAGTTGCTGGTTTGCGTATTAATGTTGAAGTTTATTTCATGGGTCTATTTATAAATACATCTGGCCATATCCCTTTGGTTGCAGTAATTGGCTGCATTGTTGTTCATTGCACTTGATTTGCTGAAATAGGAAAGGTTGTAAATTAAGAATATGAAGTAGCTAGATTAAAAATTTGTAACATGTTTACTAGGTTAGCTACCTGACCTGCTGCTTTGCTACTTGGGCATGTACCTCTTTGCATTGAAATCACAGCTGACCTGTGACCTTAATTCCCCAGTTACTTTTCCTGTTTTATTTAATCCTTTCAAAATCAAAAATCTATTAACTTTGTGCTAAAATCAATTGAGGTTTATTTGTGTTGGAGAGCAAGATGTTAATTTTCTTTGTTTATACTTCATCTGCTAATTCCTGTGTTCTCCTCGACAGTTTGGAACTTAAACCATATCAATTAATTGGATTAAATTGGTTGGCCTTGCTGAATAAGCACAGGGTGAATGGTATACTAGCAGATGAAATGGTAAGTATAACAGATTTAAAAGAAAGATTGTCCACTACTTTTGGTAATCCCTGTTTATTCTTCCTCTGACACAGTGCTAATGACTCTATATTCTCTGTGCCTAATTTTGCATTTCCTTAGGTTGTTACTGAACTTCTAGTTTTGTTGTTTATTATGCTGTTTACAGATTACTATGTTTACATATCTGTTGTGCTGCTGCTCCAAGTAAGAATTTCATTATTCTGTTTCAGGACAAATGACAATAAAACACTCTTCATTCTCTAGACTCTTTTGTTTTCCCTATTTGAAGATTTTTCCAATCCATTTATGCATTGAGGAGAAATTAGAATCGAAGACACAAAAGAGTTGGAGTAACCCAGTGGATAGGTTGAATTGATTGGATTGAATACTGATGTTTGGGGTCGAGACCCTTCTTCAGAATGGTTTGAAAAATGGTCCCAATCCGAAACATTACCTATCCATTCCCTGCACAAATGCTGCCTAACCCGCAGAGTTACTCCAGCACTTTGTATCTCTTTTTTTGTATTCACGATCTACAATTCGTAGGTTTCTGTCTACTGGCTACTTAATAATCTATCTATTAAGGAAAAGTTTAAAGGGTTATTGGGTGACATGATTAAATTGGGCTGAAGACCTGTTTTTGTGCTGTACGACTGATTTTTACAAATATTGCTCAATACTGCCCCTATAATTCAACATCCTCAACATGTCATCTCAGCTCCCATTTATATTCTATCCTTTCGAAGATAAAACTATTTCCAAAATCGGATTTAAATTTGTCCCTGTGGATGGGAATTGGGAACAGAAAACCTTATTTATGTTCTGTTTACTATTTTTTTACCCCTTGGCAAATTTATAAAAGCTGCAAAAGAATATTCTAACAGGATTAAAACCACAACATTTCCCTTTGGTTCCATTTTTCTTTTGCTGCATTACTGTGATATTTTAAATTCAAGGTGTATTGTTTCCAAAGAATTAGTAATAACTTTACCCTGAGGATGTTTTGCACATAGTATATATTAATGTGCTAGATTTCAGTGATTTGCATATAAATCGACCTTGGAAGCTAACATTTATTTTTGAATGAGTGGTTGCTTTGTGTTTCGATCATGCACGTTTGTTCTCATACAGGGTTTGGGGAAAACTGTGCAAGCCATATCATTCCTTGCCTACCTGTACCAAGAAGGAGATAAAGGACCACATCTTATCATTGTACCTGCCTCTACCCTAGGTAATCTTAAAAACTCAGCACCTATTTAAGTGGCCTCATCAATAATTTTTGTCCCTTTTAACGCAATGCGGTAGTCTGTAGAAACTTTAGACTTTAGAGATACAGTATGGAAACAGGCCCTTTGGCCCACTGAATCTGAGCCAACCAGTGATCACCATGTACACGAGCATTTTCCTACACACTATTGGGTACAATTTACAATTTTTTTTACCGAAGTCTATTAACCTGCAAACCTGTACATCTTTGGAGTGTGGGATAAAACCAGTGCGGTCACAGGCAGAACAGACAAATTCCGTAGAAAGCACCCGTGATCAGGATTAAACCCGGGACTCGAGTGCTATAAGGCAGCAAATCTACCGCTATACCACTGTGCCACCCCTGAGTCCTGAAGTACATTGCTGAAGTTTGATAACACAGTGGCGCAGCTGGTAGAGCTGCTGCCTCACAGTGCCAGAGACCCGGCTCCGATCCTGACCTTGGGCACTGTCTGTGGAGTTTCCACATTCTCCCTGTGATGTGGGTTTCCTCCGGATGCTGCGGTTTGCTCCCACATCCCGAAGACATGCAGGTTTGTAGGTTAATTGGCCTCTGTAAAATTGCCAAAAAACTGCCATGAGAAGTGGGATAACATAAAAAATAATGTGACTGCGTGATCAATGGTTAGCATGGATTCAGTGGACCGAAGGACCTCGCCGTGCTGCATCTCCTTTTAATATAAAGGTACTGAGACATTGGTAAATGTTATGACCTACTTAAGGAAATTCTCTTAATTGAGGCATCTGCTTTTAACAGCAATTCAGTTGTAGATTAAATAAACATAAATGAACACAATAATTTTAGAAAGGATGTGAGGAGGAACTCGGAGGGCAGTTAACCTGTGGAACATTGCCACAGAGGGCTGTGGAGGCCAAGTCAGTGGATATTTTTAAGGCAGAGATAGACTAATTCTTAATTGGAACGGGTGTCAAGGGTTATGGGGAGAAAGCAGGAAAATGGGATTAGCCATGATTGAATGGCGGAGTAGACTCGATAGGCCAAATGACCTAATTCTATTCCTATAACTTGTAAATTTGTGAACTTTAAAATGATCATTTTTATGTAATTTTTTTGTTTAGATAATTGGCTCCGAGAGCTTAAACAGTGGTGCCCTGATCTAAAAGTTATTCTGTATTATGGTAAGATTTACGTGCCTTTTAAAATTTGGACTGATTCTGTATTTGGGCAGTTGTGATCTTTAGGATCTTTAAGTGTATACTTTCGATTTGTCATCTTACAGTTTATTCAAACAGCTTCTGATTAAATTAACATAAATTTGGTACTGCAAATTCAATATTAAGATATTGCCACATACTTCAAAATTTGCAACTTTGTATTAGATTTTGTACAAAAGATGAGCTATTGATAGGTGCATAATTTCATTATATATACTTCCTAATTTATCAATGTTATCGGAAAATGTATTCACAACCATCTAAGTGTGGTCAGGCTGTGATGGGAAGTTTTGAATCTGACATCCATCTATACAGTCTGGAATAATTTGAGATAGATTTAAAGAACCATCTAATAACCATACCAACAAAATTGCCTTTGGCCATTTTCAGTACTATTTTTTTTGCTAAGGGGTGGCACACAGCACCAGGGACCCGGGTTCGATTCTGAATACAGGTGCTGTCTGTACAGAGTTAGTATGTTCTCCTCGTGACCGCGTGGGTTTTTTTGCAGAGTTTCCTCCACATTCCAAAGACGTACAGGTTTGTAGGTTAATTGGCTTCGATGAAATTAGACATTTTCCCTAGTGTGCGGGGATCGCTGCTCGGCATGGACTCAGTGGGGTGAAGGGTCTGTTTCTGCGCTGTATCTCTGAACTAAAGTAAATGTCGATCAACTGGTAAAAGCTCTTTTTTAATTGTAGTCTCTGGTATAATATATCAAAAAAATAGCAGCCAATTTGTGCACAGTAGTTCTCCTTAAAACACCAAATTTGTTGCATCAAAAATACTGACATGAGCCTTTTCTCATGTCAGTCTTCTCCCTGCCGATGGTGGAATTGCTTTCAATTGTGCTTTTGAGAAAAAGGTCAAAACTCTTGACAAAGCCTAATGGAGTTATATAGCGAGGAAACAGGCCCTTTTGCCCACGTCGACCAACATGCCCCAACTACACTAGTCCCACCTGCCTGCATTTAGCCCATATCCTTCTAAACCTATCCTATCCATTTACCTGTCCAAATGTTTCTTAAATGTTGTGATAGTACCTGACTCTGGCAGCTCGTTCCATGTACCAACCACCCTTTGTGCAAAGAAAATGTTGCTGTCAGGTTCCTATTAAATCTTTTCTCCCACTCTCACCTTAAACCTGTGTCCTCTGGTTCTCGATTTCGCCTACTCTGCATTTACCCTATCTCTTCCTCTCATGAGAATAATGGAACATAAGAAATGGAAGTAGGACTAGGCCATTCTGCAAGATCATCGCTGATCTTTCACCTAATTCATAAACACCCTCAAGCCCTTTATATCTAAAAATCTATTGATCTCTAACTTGCAAACCGAATCTGTTCATCCCTCTTGGGTTGAGAATTCCCAAGTTTTACTATCTTCTGGATGTAAAGTTTCTTCTAAGCTTAATCTCGATTGACCAATTTATTTTTTTAAGGCTGACCCCTGGTCCAGCCATGGAACAGAAACCTTTATTCCTGCATCTATCCTGTTTGAAAGTTTAATTTATTGTCGCGTGTATAGAGAGAGGTACAGTAAAAAGCTTTTATTGCGTGCTAACCAGTCACGAAAAAACAATACATGATTGCAAACAAGCCATTCACCATGTACAGATGCATAATATTTATGCATTTGATGCAAGATAAAGTCCGATCAAAGATAGTCCGAGAGTCTCCATTGAGGTAGATGGTAAGAAAGAAAACTGCAGATGCTGGTTTAAATCGAAGGTAGACACAAAATGCTGGAGTAACTCAGCGGATCAGGCAGCATCTCTGGAGAGAAGGAATGGGTGATGTTTCGGGTCGAGACCCTTCTTCAGACTGACGGGTAGTTCAGGACTGCTCTCTAGTTGTGGTTGGATGGTTCAATTGCGTGAGAGCAATTGAAAAGAAACCGTCCCTGAATCTGGAGGTGTGCATTTTCACAGTTCTATACCATTTTGCCTGATGGGAGAGGGGAGAAGAAGGAGTGGCCAAGGTGCAACTCATCCTTAATTTTGCTAGTGGCCTTGCCGAGGCAGCATGAGGTATAAATTGAGTATAAAGGGAGGTTGGTTTGTGTGATGGTCTGGGCTGCGTCCACAATTTTCTGCCAAGTCCATAAGATCTTTGTCCTTCAATGTAAACCTCTCTTCCAAATTCTACAGAAAGCAAATAGGTAAATCTGCATAATTTGAATCTATATGGAGTCCCCCCCCCCCCCCTCCTCAATTCCCAGATAATATCTCCATTGTGTTCCTTACAAGCAGCTTTGCATCTCCTGTTTAGATCCTGTGTGATGATGATGCATCATTGATGTTGACTGTGATTGATATTTGGCCAGACTACTTGACAATACTTTCCTGCTCTTTCAGGAACTTACCTTCTCTCTCAATGACGTTTCGAACTTTAGTTTAATGTTTCATCTGAAAACGGAACTATTATAGTTTTGTTATTATACAAGGAAGTACAACACTCCTGATTTATTTCTTTAAATGCTCATTACCAATATGTCATCCTAAGTATTAATATAGATTCGATGTTTTTGGTGTTTAGGATCTCTCGAAGAAAGGAAGATTCTCCGATCTGATATTCTTCACAAGTTTGTGGACTTCAGTGTAATAGTCACAACGTAAGTTATTGCCAACCTGTGATAGACAGTGCAGATGTTGCATAAAAGAGAAGGCCATCTGCATCTGTATGTGCTCATCCGAACCTGTGTGCAGAAGGGTACGGACACAAAATGCTGGAGTAACTCAGCGGGTCAGGCAGCATCTCTGGTGAAAATGGATAGGTGGCACCGAAAATGTCACCTGTCCATTTTCGCCAGAGATGCTGCCTGACCCGCTGAGTTACTCCAGCATTTTGTATCCATATTTTAGTATAAACCAGCATATCCTTTTTATATCTAAGCTTTGTTGCTGTATTGATCTACGCCACTAGAGAGAGTGCAATCTAGAATACCAGTTTCTTAGTAGCACATCCATTGAAAGTGCTCCCTCCACTGGTAAATAAGAGGTCCTACCGCAATTAGATACTGAGGATTAGTGCTGATTTTAATTAAAATGATCCCAGTTTTAATATTTCTGTACACATTTCTCAATCATTTAGAATATTATCTGACAACAGAAAATCTTCTAGATTGACATTCATATCTGAGGTTCTATCTTATTTTTGTAATTGCTGTGTTGCTTGTAAGCAGTGTGGGGGGGGGGGGGATTAAAGGCACTAACCCAAGAAATGAATTATATTGGAACTTTGATTCTGTGACTAAATGTTATTTGCATCACTTAGCATGAGGACAATTGATTTATTTTTTGTTGACTTTAATCAACAGGTATGCCTGTGCAATCAGTAATGCAGATGATCGCAGTCTCTTTCGACGTTTGAAGCTGCATTATGCAGTTTTTGATGAAGGCCACATGCTGAAGAATATGAGTTCCATTCGCTACCAACACCTCATGACATTTAATGTAAGTTTAGACTTAAGATATACAGTGTGGAAACTGGTCTTTTGGCCCCCTGAGTCTGCTTCGACCAGCGATCATTCCGTACACTAACACTATCTAACACACTAGGAATAATTCAAGGACTGAAGCCGATTAACCCACAAACCTGTACATCTTTGGAATGTGGGAGGAAACCGGAGCACCCAGAGAAATCCCACGTGGTCATGGGGTGAATATACAAACTTCGTACAGACTGCTGCCGTAGTCAGGATGGAACCCGGGTCTCAAACGCTGTAAGGCAGCAACTCTACCGCCATGCCGCTGTGCCGTCCCTATGTTGTAGCTCATTGAAGTGCCTTTTTCGTGCACTGTCCACTTTGAAAGCACATTGTAATGCCAAACCTCCATGGTTATCACTGTATTTTATTGGTGACTGTTTTATACTGCTTGCTACTACTTCAAACAATTGTCGCAAGCAATCTTGTCAAGCACAGGAACAGGGTCTTCAGCTCACAATGTCTAATTTAAGCTAATCTCTCTGACTGCCTGTGATCCATATCCTTCCATTGCCTGCGTAGCCATACAGCATGGAAACAGGCCCTTTGGCCCAACTTGCCCATGCCAACCAAGATGCCACACCTACACTAGTACCATCTACCCACTTTTGGCCCATATCCCTCTAAACCTTTCCTATCTATGTACCTGTCCAAAGGTCTTTAAAATGTTGTTATAGTACCTGCCTCATCTTAAATCTATGCTGAGCATGATGCTAAAACCATCCCTTATCTGCCAGCACATGATCACTATCCCTCCATTCCCTGCCTATCCATGCACCTATCTTAAAGCCTCTTTAATGCCATAATCACAGCTGCCTTTTTGTTAAGAGTCCCTTCCATGAAAATGAATTAAAACATTTTTGGATGAAGAGTTTGTAATGCTTCTGTATGAAATTCTGATGGGTTTGCATTTTTAATAGGCTGAACATCGCTTGCTAATGACTGGGACTCCACTGCAGAATAATCTTCTTGAATTGATGTCTCTCTTGAATTTTGTGATGCCTAACATGTTCAGCAGCAGCACCAGTGAGATCCGCAGAATGTTTTCATCTAAAACGGTAAGCTTGACTTAGTTTATAAAACAAATTGCGGAGCTGGAGTGCTGGCCAATTGGTAGTGAGACCAGAATTTGAGTCTTGGTTTAAAAGTACGCATGTTGCACAATTTCTGCTATTACTTTGCCAATTAAAAAATGTGAGCATGAGTGTCTACACGATATAAATGTAAGGAAGCTTTCCTGCTTGAAGTGGACTAAATAGCTCCCGAGGTGTTGTTGAAGGTGCTGCTGTCAGTAAAAGAATCTTGTCAGAAGTCTTTGACCTGAATCGTTTTGCTAGCTCTGCTTCTCTTCCTGCAGATGTGACCTGACCTCCTAGTTATTTCCAGCATATTCTGTTTTAAAGAATTGCATACAGTGGGCTAGATGGCCTTCCGTACTGTAAAGACTGCAAACAAAATGCTCCTGTGCATGGAGAGTTGTTTGAAAGTGATTGCTCTGTGTCGAAGCTTCAATGTATGAAAAGAACATGGAACATTACAGCACTGGAACGGCCCCACAATGTTCTTGCCAAACATGAAGCCAAGTTAAACTAATTCCCTCTGCCTGTATGTGATCCATATCCCTCCATTCCCTGCATATCCATGTGCCTAGTTAAAGCCTCTGAAACATCACCATTGTATCTGCCTCCGCTGCCCCCACCACCCTTGGCAGTGCGTTTTATGCACTCGCTTATCTCTATCAAAAAAACTTGCCCTGAACATCTCCTTTAAACTTTGCCCCACTCACCTTAACCCTATGGTCTATAGTTTTTGACATTTCCACCTGAGAAAAAAAAAATCTGACTGCTCTGACAACCTCCTGGTTTTATCTGAAGCCTAATTGTCAAAACTACTTCTGAAATAAGTCCTACGCATCCAGGTCTGGTCTGGGAACTTGTAACAATGAAAAGAAATGCTGCAAAGACAAACTGAAGACAAGTCTCAAGAAAACAGACGTAGGGGACGTAATAGGCTGGAAAGGGTAACCATCCAACTATATTCAATAAAGCCAAAATTTCCCTTAAGCAGGAAAATATTTTTGCACTAATATTGTTTTTTTAATTTAATTGATTGTTTAAATATTATCTAACTGTTTTTTTTTATTTGATTGAATGTTTTAATGTTATCTAAAAGTACTGTATTTGAAGGACTGATACTGCTGCAAGTAAGAATTTTATAGTTCTATTTTCAATACCAATGATAATTAAACGCTCTTGATTCTTGACACTGGATTCAATTTCACTGAGATATGGCTTCCTTTCCACACTAGAAAAATATACATGGGAAGGGAGAGGGAAGAAATGATTCCAACTGGCGGTTCTCCAGCATGAAATCGTGTCATTTCTGCAGGCATCCTCTGGGCCTATGTTAAGGTCACTGAGTATCTTGGTTCAATCTGAATCATGACGGGGACTATCCCTGAAACAATGGTCCAGCTGCATCTACTAAAATAGTTATTCCTGTTGTGATATAGTTGTATGGATAGTGATTTTCCAGTGAACTATTTATAATCACAATATTCTCTTCAATAAACACATCTAAGTTTGCAAACAATAAGGCATAGAGAAAGTCTGGAATCTCCCACACGCTGGAAGTACATCTGGATTGAGTTTTGTATTGAAGCACAAGATCTTTCCTACATTTGCTGGGAATGATCTTTGACATCGATGTTTGAGCGAGTTAAAATGGACAGGCTATCCTGAGCTCTATCGTCTAGGTGATTACCCGGCAGACTGAGAAAAAGGTTCAAGGTTGTGCTCAGAACCTCCTTGAAGAAACAAAGCATAGAGAACAGGAGCAGGAGTTGGAAATTCGACCCTTTGCCTTCTCCCCATATCCTTTAACCCCTTGTAAGGGGTTTCTGCGCCGAGTTTTCGCCCGACCTAAGGTCCCCGTGCCTTGCTCTGATCCCTTGACCAGGCCGCGCACACTGGTTCCCCGTGAGTGGTTCGACCCACTCACCCCCTACGGTTCTAGACACTGGACTTAGATGCAGGAGCGTTTATAGTGCAGAAAATTCAACCAGACCAGATTTGAAGACCAGGGTTTAAATGGAAAAGGCTTTTATTGAACGCTTGGGACTATTGTCCATGAATACTTATACAGTTCTATAAGACATATCTATAAGACACATACCGAATTACATGAATACTTTTGACTATGAATCATAAAACACACAGTTCTACAAGACATATACATGAATACCTTTTACTCTGAATTCTAAAACGCACAGTTCTACAAGACATGTACACGACTGTAAGATGGGGAACGTACGACACATCGCAAAATTGACCAACACATATTCCTTTACACACCCACGTTTATTCAAACCACCCTCCCCTCTACACTAAACTATGTCCAGGATATGCAGGATTGGGGTACATGCTCACCATGGGGCTATTACTGGGGTTACTGGCTGTTCGTGCTGCTTCTCCGTTGCTTTCCGTGAGGGTCTTGCTTGTCCCGTGAGTTTCTGCCTTCCGTTTCTTGCGTTCCTTGCAGGTTTTCTTGCAGTATTTCTTCTCGAGTTGCGTGCCTGTTCCTCTCGCATCCGTTCTTCTTGCCTGTCTTTTCTTCCTCCTGCATCCGTTTGACTTGAGTTTCTTGCATGAGTTTAAAACCCAAAAGTCGTGGCCAGTTATACTAATTCTGGCCCGTCCTATCTCCCGCCAGATCTCGGGATCTCTTTGTTTAAAAGATATGTATTTTCTCTCTGATCTGCGCTTATGTCCGGGGGGGGGGGTACCGGGGATGGCCAGACGGTGTTAATTGGTATTTCGTTGCGAGGTGATGGGTTTAACTGGTTTCCCATCACCTACCAGGTAGTTTTCTATGGGCTATTGTGCCCCCTTAACGAGATTAACTGTGTAGGTCGGCTTGGGGCATTGTGAGTATGCTGATGTCAGTGCCCCAGTGTCTAGACTTCGACCTGGTTTCGCAGGTTTCTGCATGGCCAATATCCATCCATTGTTCTGGCCGTGGCTTTGCAGAAACCTAGAGACTGGGCTGTAAGGTTTTTGCTTTTTGTGGCTGGTCACGAGGTCCTGCGGCCATCTTAGGACCCACGGATTGTGACATCCCCTGGTAAACTGACCGCAGCCTTTCTCCGCTATCAGCCCCAGTCTCCCGTTTAAAATGTCCAAACTGCAGCTCTTTGGTTTGGTGTTGCTTGCAGAATGAGGGAAAACTTCTCAAATCTTACACCCTTAAGCATTAAGGAACAGAGTAAATCTCTGATTATCTGCCAACCTTAAGACTTTGGTTTGGACGGGCAGATTTTCTGGAATATTATTCCTGTTAAGACCCCTCTGCATGTTTTTAAGCTGTTGCACAGTAGTAAAATAAATGTTCCAGTGAACTAATTGCTATTTTATACATCAACCTGAAGCTGTGATCCCTGGTTCAGAACTCCCAGCCATTGGGAACGCCTTCCAACCCCGCTAGAATCTTTTCACGTTTCTGAGAGCTCCTATATACTTCTAAGTTCCAATGAATATAGGCCTAATGGACCCAGTGTCTCTTCGTACTTCTGTCCTGCCATCTAGGACTCGCTCTGGTAAACATTAGTTGGACCCCTCAATGACAAGAGCATCTGTCCTCGAACAAGGACACCCAAACATTCAGATGTGGTCTCGCCAAGGCTTGGTAAAGTTGCAGAGAAACTTCCTTGTCCCTCTACTCAAATCCCCTTGCTATGATGACCAATTTGCCATCAACCTTCCGAATAGCTTGTTGCTCTTAAATTCTGCTTTCTGTAATAGGTATACATGAGCATCCAGGTATCATTTCAGCTCCCTTCTTCCATAAGTGTTTATTTATCATACGTATCGAAGCGGAACAATGAAATTCTTAATCTGTCATTATTCAAAACATCATGGCCTATTTTGAGAAGCTAGATGGGTAATCTAATTTATTCATGTCCTCCTGCATCCATTGAGCAATTCTCTATTCGCCCCAGTTTGTCAGTTGCACTGAAATCTTTTTGTATCCTCTCAACTCTTTTGGGGATTATTAATACTTAATTGAGACTAAGACATTTCTGAACTTCACAACATAAGTCAAACTTGAATAACTTTGATCTAGTGTCCCTCGTTTACATTTCTAGCCACTAACCTGCACTCTAGATCTTAACACAAATGCAGTACAAGTTTGAGTAGCTTTATATTAAATGTTAATGTTAAGAAATACTTAAACTTGTTTATGTATGTTATTGCTCAAAATAAGGGAGATTATTAAGGCCTATATTCTATATTAGTATGTGCAGATAGTTCATTGTGTTTACAACCTCTAAATAATGTCTGTCTTGGCTAATCTACATGAATTTACTTTGAAATATTTGTTTTGTGGGTTTTTCTGATTTGATTCAAGAGCAAATTCACTTGACTGCCAATAAATCTTGTACGTTTATTAGTTGTACGTTTATCTTGCTACTTTGCTTTTATACTCTAGAAAATCTTGGAGCAACAAAGCACTTTTGAAAAGGGGAGAATTGCTCATGCTAAGAAAATCATGAAGCCATTTATTTTGAGGAGAGTTAAAAGTGAGGTAATGTCTCCATCTGCAATTAGCAACTTATTTTAGTTTCTGACTTGTGAGATATAACTTTTGGTTCCACACTTGATGGTTTATGGGGCATCTTTTGTTGGGAACATGCAAGCACTATTTAGTGTTCAATTATTAACACAGTTTTATATTTGCTGCTAGTAGAAGCATATACCTGTCATGCAGTCAGTCACAGATGATAATTTGGCAGTGTGTTCTAATCTAGTCAATGAAACCTATCCTATTGGTGTTTAATGTTTTTGGCATTGTCCTTATTGAAATTTTTAGATTCAGGAAACTAGGAAGACCTGATACCTTTGAGGAAAGCATTGAGATCTTAGAATCAGCAACTTGGGATCTGTAAAAAATAATGAGGAATTTAATTTAAGCCTTCATTTTTACGACTTATGGTGGATAGTCTGACAACCATTTAGATCATAATTTTATTTAAGATTCTAAAATCCTTTTGATATTTTGGTATTTTAGTTGGTTGCAAGTTAATTCATTGAATTTGAAAATGGCTAATGCACAATTTTTAAAAATATCTTGATTCATCATTTAACTTAACTAATTCTGTTCTTTAGGTCTTGCAGCAACTGCCACCCAAACAAGATCGACTAGAAATATGCGCAATGTCTCATAAACAGGAGCAGGCATATTCAGCCCTCTATAAGAGGTTGAAGAAATCTATCAATAGCAATGGTACGTTCTATGCTCTTAATGATGGGTTTTGGGGCTTTATCTTAATTAGGTGTGCTTTTTTTTAGATTTATTTGGAATTTATCTCATTGTTTTGATGGAGTTAAAATCTTTTAAATGTGCAATGATCCTAGTTAGACCAAAACAATGATTTAAGTCTATCAGTGCTCAAGATGTGTTGTGATATACACTCACATCGCTGGTAAATCTGTTACTCCAGTTTTACATGTGCAATCCTAATCTGGAGCTGTCTGTGTGGAATTTTTGCACACTCCCTCTGTGACCACATTGAGCTTCTTCCATGTGCTCCAATTTCCTCTGATAGTCCAAAAATGTGCAATTTGATAGGTTAACTGGCCACTATAAATCACACCCAGTGTTTAGGTGACTATTAGATTCAGGGGAAAATTGATGGGAATGTGGAGAGAATAAAATGGGATTTGCATTACTGGGTGCTTGATGGTCGGCATGGACTCGGGCTGAAGGATGCGAAGTGCTAGAGTAACTCAACAGGTCAAGCAGAATCTCTGGAGAACATGCCCAACAATGCTTGAGCAGAAAGACTTGTTTTCATGCTGTATAACTATGACCGTTGGCATATTGACATTTAGCAGGTTTTATGTACTCATGTTACAGTGAATAAATATAAAAGAACATGTGGATTGGTTTAAGAAGCTTTGTATAGTAATTCCCATAGGCACTCTTGGTATCCACTACATGCAGCTAGTACTGCTGTTCTGTAGTACTGCCCGTGAAAGTTGTAAACAGTGCACTATTTCAGTCAATTATCCAGTGATGTTTTTAAGGCACGTCTCATTTTCATAATATCAAATAACTGGAAGGATCGTGGTGCGATATGATTTGCAACAAGAACAGTGAAGTTAGTTTTGGACTTGCCTATTATTGTACCTCTGAAATCCATTTCTGCTTTGTAGATGAGTGGATTTTCAGTCAGCACTGATTATAACTTTGGTAAAACTATTCCAGACAAAAAAATTAAAGTTTAATTAGACTATTAAGTTAATTTATTTAAATTAACTAAATTTTCTTTTCTTTACGTACTTTAACCTAAACTACTCTCAAGCACATCTCTTTTGAAATTTTCCCGTTTTTGGTGGATGTTTCCCATAATGTTGATAATTGGGATATGGAGATCGATTTGGATGGAGTCTGTTGTAGTGCTCCATTTCACTATATGGTGGATTTTAAAAAGGATAGAGTCATAGTTATATATTCGTACAGCACAGAAACGGGTTCTTCTGCCTACCATATCCATGCTTGCTTTCTTTCTGCCCTCATCTATTGCATCTGGTGCTCCAATGTGACCTCCTTTACATTAGCAGACCAAGAGTAGATCCGGTGACCGCTTTGCTGAACACGTGCACTCGGTCCTCCGCCAAGGCGTACTGGATCTCCCAGTTGTTAACCATTTTAACTCCCCTTCCCATTCTAATACTGACCACTATCTCCTGTGCCTCTGGTTTCAGAGTGAAGCCACATGCAAACTGTACGAACAGCACCTTGTATTCACTTGGGTAGCATGAACATTGAATTCTCCAATTTTAGGAATAAACCAAACTTCCAACCCTCACTTCCCCCTCCCTTCTCCCCCCCCCCCCTTGTTCTCCCCTTCGTCCCTGGGCTCACACCTATTTCTCCCCTCCAATTCCACTTGCATTCCTTCCACTGGCTTCACAATTCTCAACTCTTCTAACCTTATTTAACACTTTTTTGGTCTTTTCGTATCTGGTCTTTGTCCAACCATCTGCCTATCAAAAAAGCACTTCACCTATATCTACCTATCACTTTTAGGCTTTGCCATGCCCATCCTCTCTTGCAGCTTACTTATCTTCCCTCTCTCCCTCCTCCTACACCCCCCCCCCCCCCCCCCCCTGACATGAAACTTCACCTTTTCATGTTCTCTGGAGATGCTTCCTGACCCGCTGAGTTACGTCAGCACTCTTGTTTTACCCACTGGTTTTATTACTTTTCTGCAAAGAATGCCCAATATATTTGCTGTATTCTCTTTTAACCACACTGATTAGCTCCTAATTTTATACTGCAGTAAAAGATGAGTTGTGCAATGTGATGATGCAACTTCGAAAGATGGCAAACCACCCACTGCTCCATCGGCAGTATTATACCACTGAGAAGCTTAGAAAAATGGCCAAGCTAATGAAGAAGGTAAGGCTTGTGTCATTTCATAACTTTTATAATGACTTGTAGGACTTGAGAATAAAATGTTATTAACTGCTTCCTGCAAAATGGGAATAATGGAATGCAAATAAAACATACATTTTACAAACTTTCCCCAAAGCATTTTAGAGACAATGAAATACTTTTGTCTAGAGAATACTGCAGAGAACAAATCTGCTGGACCTCTGAAATAAAATAGCAAAGGTGAGAGATACCCAGAAGAGTGGGGACACAAGGAACTGCAGATGCTGGAATATTGTGTAGAATATAAAGTGCTGGAGTAATTCATGTGGGTCAGGCAACATCTCTGGAGAACATGGACGTTTCGGTTGGGCAATGCTGCCTGACCCAGCTGGTTAGGCAGTCAGTGAAGGGAGAAACTATTACTGCCGCAAGTTGACTCTCTTTAACATTTCACTGATGCTGCCTGCCCTGCAGGTATCTCCAGTGTTTTCTGCTTTTTCAGATGAGAAATAAATATTATCCAGGGCCTCACAGAGAACTCCCCTGCTCCACTTTAGGAAAGGTTGTATGAGGCCTTTTATATTTGCCCAAGAAAATGGGTTGAGTCTCACTTCATCTCAGCAAAGATGAGATGGAGAGAGGTCCAAGGCAGCATCTCCAACAAGATCAGGTTTAAGTTTATTATTGACACGTGTATTGAGGCACAGTGAAAAACTTTGTTTTACATGCTGGCCAATCAAATCAAATGATACTATATATAAATGCAATCAAGCTAAACTCAATGACAATATTACAGACTTACAGAACCGGATTGTATTTCGTATTGCAATACAGGAACTTAAATATGTATTTTCTTTTTTTTAATTTATACAGCTTATGTCAAATGAAGTCAAAGTTAAATGACACTTAACAAACCTATTGGTGCTTTAAAGTTTGACAGAACTGCACTTCTGTGAAGCTAGGCAAGGCCTATACAGATTGGGCAGATTAGATAGGATCAGTGTGCAGTCTTTTGCCCAGAGTATCTGAATCAAGAAACCAGAGGGTATAGGAGGGGCAATTATTTTTACACGCACAGGATGATAGGTATATGGAATGAGCTACCAGAGGAGGTATTTGAGGCAGGTACTATCATGACGTTTAAAAAAACATTTGGACAGGTACATGTGTGGGATAGGTTTAGAGGGATTTGGCCAAATGCAAGCAGGTGGGACTAGTGTAGATGGGGGCATGTTTGTCAAAGTGGGCAAGTTGGGTGGAAGGGCCTATTTCCATGCTGTATGACTAACTGAATTGTGTTTCACATTGGAATACAGGAACTTAAATATGTATTTTCCACGTCTGTTGATTTATACAATTTATATCAAACAAAGTCAAAATTAAATACCACTTCAAACCTATTGCTGCTTTAAGGTTTGAGCAGTACTTTATTGAAACTAGACGAGGCTGGTAGAGTGTGTGATTAAAATACAGTAAGCTAGTAAATTGTCGATTCACATTTTGCTACCAACTCCTTTCTAGGAGCCCACTCACAGAGATGCCAATCCCGATCTCATCTTTGAAGACATGGCGGTGATGACTGATTTTGAATTGCACCATCTGTGTCAAGAATTTAGCAGCATACGGAAATTTCAATTAGAAACAGACTTGCTGTTGGATTCGGGAAAGTTCCAAATGTTGGAGAATATACTCTCAACACTCAAAGAGGAGGTAATGTTTTAAAAAAAATATATCAACAAATTATCTTTATTAAAGACACCAGGAGTAACCAAATGTACAATAACGGGATTTTCTGCTCCTGTAACTACTTTTATATAAATTAAATGGCGCACACATATAGCAAATAATGTCAGCGCCTTCGTGCAGCAGTGTTTTGGAACAAGTTTTCTTAGTTTGAAGTTTGATTTAAACCAGCATCTGCAGTTCTTTCCTACACATTTTCTCAGTTTGAAGGTCGACTGCATGACTTTTAATTTTTTGATCTGACTATTTCAGCAAATGAAATGCTGTAAATGTTTTGGTTAAAAATCAAAGGATTTAATTTTCCCATGGACCAGCCTGGATAGTGTTTTGATTTGTATTATTTACTTGTGGACTGTAGGCAAATGAATTATGTGAACTTTGCACTGTTAATTTCACTTTCTTCCATGAACACTTGTTGCAAGTATTTTAGGATAAATAACTTTGTATCCCATTGTCGCAGAATATGACGACTTTAATTCCATTTTTATAGCACCATCTGAGAATATATCGAAGTGATCTGCAATCACAGATATTGTCCAAGCTGTAGCAACGTTTGTTGAATGTGAAATTTCTTCTTACCAGGGTTCCAGAGTTGTTCTTTTTAGCCAGTTTACAATGATGTTGGACATTATAGAAGTCTTCTTGAAGCACCATAAGCACAGATACCTTCGATTGGATGGCAAAACCCGAATCTCTGCCAGGTAATGCTATATATAGTTATGATGTCTGGTTCTAAGTTTAAAAGAAACATAGTTGCTTAGACCTACATGAGCATTTTAATAACACAAAGTGCTGGAGTAACTCAACAAATCAGGCAGCATCTCTGGGGAACATGGATAGGCGGAGTTTCAGGTTGAGACCCTTCTCCAGACTGATCACCTATCAGTGTTCTCAAGAGATGCTGCCTGACCTGCTGAGTTACTCCAGCACTTTGTGTCTTTTTATGTATTAACCAGCATCTGCATTTCCTTGTTTCTGCATGAGGATTTTAATACTCAACTTACTATTTGCCAAAAGTTAACTCTGTACATTCAGAAACAAATAGTAATGTATATTGTTTGGTAATATATAGTCATACAGCGTGGAAACAGGCACAGCGGCCCAACCTGCCAGCACCGACCAACATGTCCCCGCTACACTAATCCCATCTGCCTGCAGATATCACTCTAAACCTATTCCAGCCATGTACCTGTCTAAATGTACCTGTACAAATCCAGGGCAAAAATCAAAAAGGGCCACTTTACAACATAATTATATAAGGGGTAAGAGTGTTGTAAAAACAAGCCTGAAGGCTTTGGGTCTCAATGCAAGGAGTATTTGTAATAAGGTGGATGAATTAAATGTGGAGATAGTTATTAATGATTATGATATAGTTGGGATTACGGAGACATGGCTCCAGGGTGACCAAGGCTGGGAGCTCAACATCCAGGGATATTCTATATTCAGGCGGGATAGACAGAAAGGAAAAGGAGGTGGGGTAGCGTTGCTGGTTAGAGAGGAGATTAACGCAATAGAAAGGAAGGACATTAGCTTGGAGGATGTGGAATCGATATGGGTAGAGTTGCGAAACACTAAGGGGCAGAAAACGCTAGTGGGAGTTGTGTACAGGCCACCTAACAGCAGTAGTGAGGTTGGGGATGGCATCAAACAGGAAATTAGAAATGCGTGCACCAAAGGTGCAGCAGTTATAATGGGTGACTTCAATCTACATATAGATTGGGTGAACCAAATTGGCAGGGGTGCTGAGGAAGAGGATTTCTTGGAATGTTTGCGAGATGGTTTTCTAAACCAACATGTCGAGGAACCAACGAGAGAGCAGGCCATTCTAGACTGGGTATTGAGTAATAAGGAAGGGTTAGTTAGCAGTCTTGTTGTGCAAGGCCCCTTGGGCAAGAGTGACCATAATATGGTGGAGTTCTTCATTAGGATGGAGAGTGACAAAGTCAATTCAGAAACAAGTGTTCTGAACTTAAAGAAAGGTAACTTTGAGGGTATGAGACGTGAATTATCCAAGATAGACTGGAAATTGATACTCAAAGGGTTGACGGTGGACATGCAATGGAAGGCATTTAAAGATCGCATGGATGAACTACAACATTTGTTCATCCCAGTTTGGCGGCAAAAGAACAAACCTGGAAAGGTAGTGCATCCGTGGCTAACAAGGGAAATCAAGGATAGTATTAAAACAAAAGATGAAGCATATAAATTAGCCAGAAAAAGTAGCATACCAGAGGACTGGGAGAAATTCAGAGTCCAGCAGAGGAGGACAAAGGGCTTAATTAGGAAAGGGAAAATAGATTATGAGAGAAAACTGGCAGGGAACATAAAAACTGACTGCAAAAGCTTTTATAGATATGTGAAGAGAAAAAGATTAGTTAAAACAAATGTAGGTCCCTTGCAGTCAGAAACAGGTGAATTGATCATAGGGAACAAGGAGATGGCAGACCAATTGAACAACTACTTTGGTTCTGTCTTCACTAAGGAAGACATAAACAATCTGCCGGAAATAGCAGGGGACTGGGGGTCTAATGAGATGGAGGAACTGAGGGAAATCCAGGTTAGTCGGGAAGTGGTGTTAGGTAAATTGAATGGATTAAAGGCCGATAAATCCCCAGGGCCAGATAGGATGCATCCCAGAGTGCTTAAGGAAGTAGCCCCAGAAATAGTGGATGCATTAGTGATAATTTTTCAAAACTCTTTAGATTCTGGAGTAGTTCCTGAGGATTGGAGGGTAGCTAATGTAACCCCACTTTTTAAAAAGGGAGGGAGAGAGAAAACGGGGAATTATAGACCAGTTAGCCTAACATCGTTAGTGGGGAAAATGCTAGTCAGTTATTAAAGATGTGATAACAGCACATTTGGAAAGTGATGAAATCATCGGACAAAGTCAGCATGGATTTATGAAAGGCAAATCATGTCTGACGAATCTTATAGAATTTTTCGAGGATGTAACTAGTAGAGTGGATAAGGGAGAACCAGTCGATGTGTTATATCTGGACTTTCAGAAGGCCTTCGACAAGGTTCCGCATAGGAGATTGGTGTACAAACTTAAAGCACATGGTATTGGGGGTTCAACGTTGAGGTGGATAGAGAATTGGTTGGCAGACAGGAAGCAAAGAGTAGGAATAAACGGGTCCTTTTCGGAATGGCAGGCAGTGACTAGTGGGGTACCGCAAGGCTCAGTGCTGGGACCCCAGTTATTTACAATATATATTAATGATTTGGACGAGGGAATTGAATGCAACATCTCTAAGTTTGCGGATGACACGAAGCTGGGTGGCAGTGTTAGCTGCGAAGAGGATGCTAGGAGGCTGCAACGTGACTTGGATAGGTTAGGCGAGTGGGCAAATGCATGGCAGATGCAATATAATGTGGATAAATGTGAGGTTATCCACTTTGGCGGCAAGAACAGGAAAGTAGAGTATTACCTGAATGGTGCCCAATTAGGAAAAGGGGAGATGCAAAGTGACCTGGGTGTGATGGTACACCAGTCATTGAAAGCAAGCGTGCAGGTGCAGCAGGCAGTGAAGAAAGCGAATGGTATGTTAGCATTCATAGCAAGAGGATTTGAGTTATTGGAGCAGGGAGGTTCTGCTGCAGTTGTACAGGGCCTTGGTGAGACCACACCTGGAGTATTGTGTACAGTTTTGGTCTCCTAATCTGAGGAAAGACATTCTAGCCTTAGAGGGAGTACAGAGAAGGTTCACCAGATTGATCCCTGGGATGGCAGGACTTTCATATGAAGAAAGACTGGATAGACTCGGCTTATACTCGCTGGAATTTAGATGACTGAGGGGGGATCTTATAGAAACATAAAATTCTTAAGGGGTTGGAGAGGCTAGATGCGGGAAGATTGTTCCCGATGTTGGGGAAGTCCAGAACCAGCGGTCACAGCTTAAGGATAAGGGGGAAGTCTTTTAGGACCGAGATGAGAAAACACTTCTTCACGCAGAGAGTGGTGAATCTGTGGAATTCTCTGCCACAGAAGGTAGTTGAGGCCAGTTCATTGGCTATATTTAAGAGGGAGTTAGATGTGGCCCTTTTTGCTAAAGGGATCAGGGGGTATGGAGAGAAGGCAGGTATAGGTTACTGAGCTGGATGATCAGCCATGATCATATTGAATGGCGGTGCAGGCTCGAAGGGCCGAATGGCCTACTCCTGCACCTATTTTCTATGTTTCTTAAACATTGTGATAGTACCTGCAAGTAGTTGTAAGTGGAAAGTATTTAATGTTTATATTTTTTGTATGTGCCTTCTTTGCCTCCTTTTATGAAGGCAGCCTGCATGTCATTGATTTACAAATGACTTTTCAGCTCACTTTCTTTTTCAGAATCCACTTGATAGACCAGTTTAACACAGATATGGATATTTTTATCTTCCTGCTGTCCACCAAAGCCGGGGGCCTGGGCATAAACCTTACCTCTGCCAACGTTGTCATTATTCATGACATTGACTGCAATCCCTACAATGATAAACAGGCAGAAGATCGATGCCACCGAGTTGGACAGAAAAAGTAAGATGGAAAAAAAATGTCTTCAACTAAAATCTAGGCCTTGTCTGAATCATTTATTTCACACTGATTCAGCAGTGGTGGTTTGCCCCTCCAGTTTAGTTTAAAAATCAGTAACTTGTTGATGCAGTTCTCCATCTCTTGGGGGAGCTGTCCAAGAGATCAAAGTATTTATATTCCACTTGGATAACACACAACCCAACGGTATGAATATCGAGTGAGTGGGAAGGAACAACAGAAGCTGGTTTACACCAAAGATAGACACAAAAATCTGGAATAACTCAGTGGGCCAAGCAGCATCTCTGGAGAAAAGGTGACGTGACGTTTCAAGACCCTTTCTTCAGACAAATTCTGCAACTCCATGTAATGCTCACCCAACCCATTCCTCCTTTCCTATGCCCACCAAGTGGTCCCAACTCGCCATCTACCATCTCCCACCCACCCCAATCACCCTACTCCTATCTCCTCTGTGCACTCATCTCTCTTCCCCGACTCCCCACTTCCCTTTTATCGCTCTCTACATCCCTTGTACCCACATCCCTCCATCTGGCATTACATTTCACTCCTGCTAATCTGACTCACTTTGGTCTCTTTTTCACCTACAGTGTTTGTCTCTTACTCCACCCATCTGCCAAATAGCCTCCTCTTGTCACTTGCCAGGCTTTGTCCTACCCCTATCTACCTTTTCCAGCTTCCCCCCCCCCCCCCCCCACTCCTCCAATCTGTCTGAAAGAAGGGTCCTGATCTGAAACCGCCTGTCCATTCCCTCCCCAGATGTTGCCTGACCCGTTGAGTTCCTCCAGCACTTTGTAGTTGGAACAAAGCATTAGCTCTGAGGCGATCTTGAATGATTTCCTGGAGCTATTTAGAGCTGCATCGGCTGTTGCCTGGAAACTGGTTGCCTACTTTCTAAGGAACAACTGTGAAAGGGGTGAAAGAAGAGGCTTTCTTTGACATATTCTACGGTTTTGGAATCTTGGCAATAATATATATATTTTTGCTGTTGCTACAGTATTTTTGTAAAGGCTTTATTTGAACCAGAATGCTCCTATCTTTTTGATAGCCATTCAGTTCTATGTCACTGAAACCTTTGTTCTAGATATTTAAAACATAAATACATCATTTCCACAGGGTCTCTGAAGAAGGGGGGGGGGGGTGTTAGGGGTTTAGGGTTTCTTGTGCGCCACATTTATTTAATAGCTTAATTTCCTCTCCTTTTTCAACCCCTGCCTAGTTTGAACGTCAATTTTACTAATATTCTTTCTCAATTTCTCGCTGCAACTTCTTCCTTTGTTTAGCATCTGTTAGAGTGAGTTAATCGTTTGTAGTTTCCTTTATTTAATAGATACTGGTAGCATAGGTGGTGAGAGCAGGTATTGTGGGGGGTTGTTCTGGGACTCCAGAACTAACTTGCCAAGGTGTCATGGGTCCAGCTCAACTAAGCACCAGTGAAGGTAGGTGCCCACTTGATAACCCCAATGATATACTTGCATCTACACGATCAGTTTTTTTAAAGAAAATAACTGCAGATGTTGGTACAAATCGAAGGTATTTATTCACAAAATGCTGGAGTAACTCAGCAGGTCAGGCAGCATCTCAGGAGAGAAGGAATGGGTGACGTTTCAGGTCGAGACCCTTCTTCAGACTGATGTCAGGGGGGCGGGACAAAGGAAGGATATAGGTGGAGACAGGAAGATAGAGGGAGAACTGGGAAAGGGAGGGGAAGAGAGGGACAGAGGAACAATCTAAAGTTGGAGAAGTCAATGTTCATACCGCTGGGCTGCAAGCTGCCCAAGCTAAATATGAGGTGCTGTTCCTCCAATTTCCGGTGGGCCTCACGATGGCACTGGAGGAGGCCCATGACAGAAAGGTCAGACTGGGAGGGGGAGTTGGAGTGCTCAGCCACCGGGAGATCAGGTTGGTTAAGGCGGACTGAGCGAAGATGTTGAGCGAAACGATCGCCGAGCCTGCGTTTGGTTTCGCCGATGTAAAGAAGTTGACATCTAGAGCAGCGGATGCAATAGATGAGGTTGGAGGAGGTGCAGGTGAACCTCTGCCTCACCTGGAAAGACTGTTTGGGTCCTTGGATGGAGTTGAGGGGGGAGGTAAAGAGACAGGGTTAATGTGGTTGTTAATATGTAGGCAGCTGATTATTGCATATGGAGTTAGTTATTGTCCTTAGAATACGTTTGTATTATCAGTTGAGATAGTAATTTGACTAGGCTTGGGTTTTTTTGATTGACCTGGCGTTATAGCACAAGTACTTTCAGTTTTAATTATAATTTTCTTTATGTCAGCTCCAATGCCACTCCTCACCTCCCATTCATTCGATTAGTGTTTGCTTTAGTCCATTCTTTTCTGCTTAGTAAAAGAGATAAAAGTAGAAGCTCAAAGGGATAAGAAAAGACAACGTGCTGGAGTAACTGAGCTGATGAGGCTCTGGAGAACATAAATAGGTGATGTCTTTGTTGGAGAATTTGGATAGGTGATAATTTAAGTCAGGTTCCTATTTCAGACTGATTGTAAAACTGACAGACCGATCACAGCAGGGTCGAGGGGGGGAAGGAGGAATGTTGAAAGAGAGGAGAGCAGGCCAAAGCCTGGTAAGTATTAAGTGGGTACAACAGGTGAGGGGGTTTTGATAGTCAGATGTTTGGACAAAGGTGAAAAGACTAAAGGTGTGAGATAAGGACAGATGCAAATTGTGAAACATTAAGTAGTTCAAAGGGCTATCTTGATTCTAGTTTTTAGCTTTCTATTATTGATTGATTGAAAGATACAGCATGGAAACAAGTCTGCCGAGTCCACGCCAACCTTCAATCACTGTCCTTTGTTATCCCAGGGTGGTGAATCTGTGGAATTCTTTGCCAAAGAAGGCTGTGGAGTCCAAGTCAGTGGATATTTTTAAGGCGGAGATAGATAGATTCTTGACTAGTACGGGTGTCAGAGGTTATGCGAAGAAGGCAGGAGAATGGGGTTAGGAGGGAGAGATAGATCAGCCATGATTGAATGGCGGAGTAGATTTGATGGGACGAATAGCCTAAATCTACTATTACTTATGACCTTGTGTTCCCACTTTCAAGCCCACTCCCTACACATTAGGGGCCATGCACAGAGCCCAATTAACCTACAAACCTGCATGTCTTTACAATGTGGGAGAAAACCAGAGCACCCAGAGAAAACCTATACAGTCACAAGGAGAACATGCAAACTCCACATAGATAGCATCCAAGTTCACCCGAACCTGAGTCTGGTGCTGAGAGGTGGCAGTTCTACCCAAGTTTGGACTAAACTAGATATGCTCTCAAACTCCATTGGGAACACAGGCTAAAAGTCTAAGATTAGAGGAGACTAAAGGATCGTTTATAATATATTTTACCTGTGGTTTAGCTTTATCAACAACAATTTATTTGTCGCCCATTGAGTACTGTTGCTAGCCCCTATAGATATAATTTAAGCTATTGCAAAGTTACAGAACCTCGTCAGTCTTTAAAATTTGCATAATAGGATGGCAGGTTGCCAGAGATTATACTGGAATATCTGCTCATTTGGCAAAGGTTGCTCTGTTTTACAGTGGCTGCCCTCATCTTCAGCATGATGTGTTCTTTCTAGTGTACATCTACTTCTGATGTTATGGAGTCAGTCATACAGCGTGCAAACAGGCCGTATGGCCCAACTTGATCACGCCGACCAACAAGCCCCATCTATACTAATCCCACCTGCCTGCATATGGCTTATATCTCTCTAAGCCTTTCCTATCCATGCATCTGTCTAAATGTTTATTAAATGATGTGATAGTACCTGGCTCAATTACCTACTCTGGCAGCTCATTCCATATACCTACCACCCTTGTGGAAAAAATAGTTGCCCCTCAGGTTCTTATTAAATCTTGTTCCCCCTCACCTTTAAACCTATGTCCAGGTTTTCGATTCACCAACTGTCGGTAAAATACTCTGTGCTTTAATTGTAGCTATTGCTCTCGTGATCTTGCACACCTTTTATAAGATAATCCCTCATCCTCCTGTACTCCAAGGAATAAAGTCTTAGCCCGTTACATTCATTGATACTTGCAATATTCTTGGAAAAAGATGTGTTGGTTGTTATTTTTCCGCCCATGCGGCAACCTTTGTTAATCTCAAGCATCAAGTTCTTAGATCATCTGTGAAAATATGTTATTGAAAGAGGCTTCCCATTTGTGCCAAAAGCCTCTTTCACGGATGAGCACTTTATGTTGAGTGCTTTATTACTAAATTCCAATATTGGACTGGGCTACTTCGTCTCTTCATATTTCCATGCTTGTTACTGCATTTAAATATCAGAGCCTTTTTACAAAATTTCAAATTTGATTTTGTCGCAGCTTATTAATGATAGAATAATTATTTTATTTTTAAATATTTGAGGTTTTAATAGGTTGAAAAGAAACATTGCACTAGGCACTGATTGGCTTGGAGCAAATGGCGTATTTATGTGCAGTGTAATTCAATGACTGCCAATTTATTTGACACGTCATCGACCACAGTGAATATTTGAATTACTTTGCATTTTCAAAAAGTATACCTGCTACATTAGAATACAAAGTGCTGGAGTAACTCAGCGTGTCAGGCAGCATCTCTGAAGTACATAGACAGGTGACTTTTCAGATAACCCTTCTTCAGACTGATTGTAGTGGGGCAAAGAAAGGTGCAACAGAAGTGGGAATAAAACTCCTTTCTCCCCCACTACATGATTACAATCAAGCCGTCCACAGTGTACAGATACAGAATAAAGGGAATAACGTTTAGTGCAAGATAAAGTACAGTCTGTTGAAATAAAGATTTTAAAGAGTGGAGTGATTGCAATGAATGATTGTAGATTTACAATACAATACAATATATCTTTATTGTCATTGTACCCAGGGGTACAACGAGATTATTGGGAATGCGCCTCCAATACGATGCAATAATTTAAGTAATTAACAACAACCCAATGAAACGAAACAATTGTAACAGTTTTTAGACAAGGTAAAGTGCAAGTTGATCTATGCGTTGTGGCCATCCGGCTCAGCAGGACCGGTTCATAGCAGCTATGGCCCTGGGGAGGAAGCTGTTCCTGAGTCTGGAGGTGCGGGCGTAGAAGGCCTTGTATCGTCTGCCCAATGGAAGGAGTTCGAACAGACTGTTGCAGGGGTGTGAAGAGTCTTTGTGGATGCTGGTGGCTTTTCTGAGGCATCGTGTGTTGTAGATGCCCTCCAAGTCTGGTAGCTGTGTTCCGATGGCCCTCTGAGCTCTATGGACTACCCGCTGTAGAGCTTTCCTTTCTGCCTCCGTGCAGCTGAGGTACCACACAGGGATGCCATGCGTTACGATGCTCTCTATGGTGCAGCGGTAGAAGGTCGTCAACAGCTGTTGGGGTAGACCAGACTTTTTCAGTGTTCTTAAGTAGAACAGTCTTTGTTGTGCCTTCTTGACCAGCGCAGCAGTGTTATTGGACCATGTTAGGTTCTCCGAAATGTGAGTGCCCAGAAACTTGAAGCTGGACACACTCTCCACACTGTCCCCGTTGATAGAGATCGGGGCATATTCCCCGTTATGTGACCTACGGAAGTTGATGATCAGCTCCTTGGTCTTGGTGGTATTTAGGGACAGGTTGTTATCCGAGCACCAGTCTGCCAGGTTCTGCACCTCCGCTCTATAGTTTGTTTCATCCCCGTTGGTGATAAGCCCGATCACCGTTGTGTCGTCTGCAAACTTGACAATGGTGTTGGTGTCGAATGCAGGAACACAGTCGTGTGTGAAGAGGGAGTAGAGCATGGGGCTCAGAACACAGCCCTGTGGTGTGCCGGTACTCAGGGTGATAGTGGAGGACAGGTGCGGGCCCATTCTCACTGCCTGCGGTCGTTCCAGCAGAAGTCCAGGATCCAGTCGCATAATGACGAGCTGAGGCCTAGCTGGTGGAGTTTGGTGATGAGCTTGGTGGGGATGACCGTGTTGAAGGCGGAGCTATAGTCTATGAATAGCATCCTCACGTACGTGCCCGGTCTCTCTAGGTGAGTCAGGACAGTGTGAAGAGCCAGAGAGATGGCGTCCTCTGTGGATCTATTTGCCCTGTATGCAAATTGATGTGGGTCCAGTGAGTCAGGGATGCTGGATTTGATGTGTGAGAGGACCAGCCTCTCAAAGCACTTCATGACTATCGGCGTTAGGGCAACCGGGCGGTAGTCGTTCAGGTTGGAGATCTTTGCTTTTTTCGGCACCGGAACTATGATAGCCGACTTCAGGCACTTGGGCACCGTAGCTAGAGATAATGACAGGTTAAAGATCCTGGTGAATACCTCAGCCAGCTGTTCAGCACAGTCCTTCAGTACCCTTCCTTGAACTCCATCCGGTCCTGCAGCCTTGCGTGGGATGACCCTTTGCAGAGCGCGTTGTACCTCCTGTGTGTTCAGTTGCAAGACCTGTCCCATCGCCTCGGCTGGGTTCTTTCACTCAAGGTGGTTTTGCCAGTTTCAAAGCGGGCAAAGAAGGTGTTAAGCTCGTTGGTCAGTGCCATATCGCTGTGGGGGCAGGCAGGGCTGCTCTTGTAGCCAGTGATGTCCCTGACACCCTGCCACATGCTTCTGGTGTCCGTGGTGTTGAAGTGGTCTTCCACCCGTTGCCTGTGGGTGTCTTTGGCCCTTTTAATACCTTTGTTCAGGTATGACCTGGCAACACTGTGTGCTGAAGTGTCACCAGATTTAAAGGCATTGTTGCGTGCCCTCAGCAGGTTCTGTACCTCCTTGTTCATCCAGGGTTTCCGGTTTGGGAACATCTTTATCTCCTTGTCCTCCGTGACATTCTCCACACAGCAGTTGATGTAGGAGAGCACAGTGGATGCGTATTCCTCCAAGTCTACCTCTGAACCGTAGGTGGCCTGTTGTGCAAACAGGTCCCAGTCGGTGCGATCAAAGCAGTCCTGGAGTTGTAGGGTGGCATCCTCGGGCCATATTTTGACCGTCTTTATTGTGGGTTTGGTCTTGCGGATGAGGGGTTTGTATGCGGGCAGTAGAAACAGTGAGAGGTGATCGGATTGTCCCAGGGGTGGGCAGGGGAGAGCTCTGTAGGCGTCCTTTACATTGGTGTACACCTTATCCAGTGTGTTTGAGCCCCTGGTAGGGCACTGCACATGCTGATGGAATTTGTGGAGCGAGGCTCGTAGGTCGACCTGATTGAAGTCCCCTGCAACAATGAAGGCACCGTTGGGGTGGGCATCCTGCTGCTTACTGATGGCCGAGTGTAGCTGTGCTAGTGCTAGGTTAGCATTAGCCTGTGGGGGAATGTATACGGCCATGATGATGACCACCGTAAACTCCCGCGGCAGATAGAATGGCCTACATTTGAGCAGTAAGTACTCCAGGTCTGGGGAGCAGTAGCTCTCTATTGCGGAGTGGTTGGTGCACCAGTCATTGTTAATGTAGATGCAGAGCCCACCGCCCTTGCTCTTACCGGAGTCCTTTGTTCTATCAGCACGATGTAGTGAGCGGTTTGTTAGCTCCACAGCCCCGTCGGGGACCAGCGCGTTGAGCCACGTCTCCATGAAGATCAGCGCGCAGCAGTCTTTCAGGGATCGCTGGGTGTTGATCCACAGCCTTACCGCATCCAGCTTGTTGGAGAGTGACCGGACATTGGCGAGAAAGATGCTTGGTAAGGATGGTCTTTGTGGGGCCCTCCTTAGCCTGGCCTGCACCCCTGCTCTCCGACCACGTTTTTGCTTCCTCTCCCTGCGCTGGCTCCGTCTCCAACCCCCCGGTGTGGTGGTCCAGGGGCCTGTTCTACCAAGCTCCGTCGGGACTTTGGTGAGGGTTTTGTGGTACTCACCAGCCAGTCTCCCGCAGCCGTGTCCGATGTTGAGCAGCTCCATGCGGCTCCATGTGCGATCCGCCTTCCGGGAGCTGCGGTGCCTTGGGGGACACGCTGCTGCTGCCGTTGGACCTGCCGCTGCCGTTGGACCTGCCACTGCCGTTGGACCTGGACCTGCTGCTGCTGCCGTTGGACCTGGACCTGCTGCTGCTGCCGTTGGACCTGGACCTGCTGCTGCTGCCGTTGGACCTGGACCTGCTGCTGCTGCCGTTGGACCTGGACCTGCTGCTGCCGTTGGACCTGGACCTGCTGCTGCTGCCGTTGGACCTGCCGCCGCCGTGGGACCTGCCGCCGCTGCCGTTGGATTTGGACCTGCCGCTGCCGTTGGGTCTGTAAAGTTTGCAGTTTAAGTTTAAAGTCTGAGACTCGCCTGAGTTGAGCTCCATCTTGTATCATACAAGATCTGGTGCAACCAGATGAAATTCAGCTGCAAAAACAAGATGCGTTGTACAAACAATGGTTTCCTAAAGCATATATTAGATTTGAGAGAGGCAGAAATTCCTGTTTATCTTCAGAGGAACAAGGGAAACTTTGACACAAATTACTTCTGAGACAAAGCAATATCATTTAAAAAGCTATCAATTCTCTATTTGAAGTGAAAGTTGGAAAGTTATCACACTCTGGTTTTGTGCTTTTTTGTTTCTAGGATAGTGCACATTGTTAAATTGATCAGCAAAGGCACGATTGAAGAGTCCATGCTTAAAATTGGGGAACATAAACTAAAACTGGAACAAGATATGACTTCAAACGAAACAGGTGAGTTAGGCAGTTTAATGATTGATTTTCTATCTCTTCTCAAAGCAAGTTGTTTGTGTTAACTTACCAGTTTCTACTTTATTTTTAAAAAGAAAGTCTGTACGTTTTACCATTATACCCAGAACATAGAATAGCACAACACAAGAACAGGCCCAATATGCTGGAGTAACTCAGCGGGTCAGGCAGTATCTCTGGAGAGAAGGAATGAGTGACGTTTTGGGTCGAGACACTTCAGACTGAAGAAGGGTCTCGACCCAAAACGTCAGACCGAAGAAGGGTCTCGACCCGAAACATCACACATTCCTCTTCTCCAGAGATGCTGTGTGTCCCGCTGAGTTACTCCAGCATTTTGTGTCTATCTTTGATTTCAACCAGCATCTGCAATTCTTTCCTACACAAGAACAGGCCCTTCTGTGATGAACATGATGCCAAGACGACCACCTATCTACCTGTACGTAATCCGTATCCGTAGGCCTCTCCGAAAGTCTTTTAAACCCCACTAGTGAATCTATCTCAATCACCACTCCCCAGCGGCACGTTCCACGCACCCTCCACCTGTGTGTACAAATAAAAAAATTGTCCGCACATCTCCTTTAAACTTTGCCCCTCTCACCTTAAAGCTTTGCCTTCTAGTATTTGATTTTTCCATCCTGGAACTACTGAACAAATCTGAACTACTAAACGTATTTTAACAATGCAGTCAACTCTTGATTATTTAACAGCAATGTATCTGGCTTGCAAATCAACCAGCAACCTAAATCGAATATCACTGTACCTTAATTGGTACATGTGACAATAAAAGATCTTTGAACCTGTGAATCTTCACCCGTTACTGTCAGTCTCTTGCACCTTTGCCACTGGATCTGATTCTCCAGTTGTCCCTGCAAACCTTTCTCTCACCTGCAGAACCAGGATGGACAGTCAGCTGGTGCATGTTTTCATGTGGTACTTAAATGATAACATGCTCTCAATTGAGAAATTGTGAGCCATATTACACAGGCAGTAAAGTATGTAAAAACGACAATGCTGAAGTAACTCAGTGGCTCTGGCAGAGTCACATATCATATCATATATATACAGCCGGAAACAGGCCTTTTCGGCCCTCCAAGTCCGTGCCGCCCAGCGATCCCCGTACATTAACACTATCCTACACCCACTAGGGACAATTTTTACATTTACCCAGCCAATTAACCTACATACCTGTACGTCTTTGGAGTGTGGGAGGAAACCGAAGATCTCGGAGAAAACCCACGCAGGTCACGGGGAGAACGTACAAACTCCTTACAGTGCAGCACCTGTAGTCAGGATCGAACCTGAGTCTCCGGCGCTGCATTCGCTGTAAAGCAGCAACTCTACCGCTGCGCTACCGTGCCGCCCATACCCATACGACCTGAAACGTCCCATATGATGCCTGACTTGCTGAGTTACTCCAGCACTGCATGTGCTTTTTTTGTAAACCAACCTCTGCAGTTCCTTGATTTGTGCATTGAATCAGCTCAAAGACTGAGCCTCCGTCTGAATGGGATTGAGAATTCTGACAGTGTGCCACCCTCTGAAGAAATTTGAGCAGCACATTGGCGAAGCCTTACAGCGCCAGAGGCCGGGGTTCGATCCCTGACCATAAGTGCTGTTTGTACGATGTTTACACATTCCCCCCGCGATTGCATGGGTTTTCCCCAGGTGCTCCAGTTTCCTCCCACATTCCAAAGACGTTCATGTTTGTAGGTTAATTGGCTTTCGTAAATTGTCCCTAATGTGTAGGGTAGTGTTAGTGTACGGGTTGATCGCTGGTCGGCGCATACTCGGTGGACCGAAGGGCCTGGTTCTATGTTGTACCTTGTCTAAATTTTAATTGATTTATTATTGTCATGTGTACCAAGATACAGTGAAAAACTCTTTGTTCTACCCAGTCAAATCATACCATATATAAGTACAACAGGTACCACAAAGAGAAAAATAACTAGAGTGCAGAATATAGTGCAGACAAAAAAAAGTGCAAGGGTCATAATGAGGTAGGGAGGGAGATTGGGATCACATTGTTAGCTTATAAGGAACTCAATCATTCAATATCAGGGAAGAAGCTGTTTCTGAATCTGGTGGTAGGTGCCTTCAATATTTTGTATCCTCTGCCCAAAGGGAGAAGAGGGAACGAGCAGGGTGTAACTGGTTTTTGATTTTCCTCAGGCAGCATGATGTTGATGAGGCATCATCAAGTATAGTGAATTCTTGATGAGGGAGAGGAGTACTCCACTGAATTACGTAAAATTCTGGAGAACATGGGTACATAGAGTTTCGGAATGACACCCATGGTCTCAAGAAGAGTCCCAGCCCAAATTGTGACTGATCCATATTCTGCAGGGATGCTGCCTGACCTGCTGAGTTACCCCTGCACTTTGTGTCTTTTATCGATAGATCGATTACTGGACATTAACTCTTGATCCTCTTGTTAGGGTGGTGCTGAGGTAAAAGCTCAACTGAGAGCCTGGTTCGCTATTCTTTGGGATCAAAGGACAGGATTATCCTCTCCTCATCCTTGTGCTTGTGTTCTCATGGTTGTTATTAACTAGCTTCAAGAAAATGTTAATCATAATTACAAAATGCTGAATATATAAACTAGTGATCCCAAGATTTAGCATTTTTATTTTAGTTTAGAGATACAGTATAGGAACTGACCTTTGAGCGCACCGAGTCCAAGCCGACCAGCGATCACCCCTTCACACTAGTGTAAGAAAATAACTGCAGATGCTGGTACAAATCGAAGGTATTTATTTCACAAAATGCTGGAGTAACTCAGCAGGTCAGGCAGCATCTCAGGAGAGAAGGAATGGGTGACGTTTTGGGTCGAGACCCTTCTTCAGACTGAAGAAGGGTCACGACACGAAACGTCACCCATTCCTTCTCTCCTGAGATGCTGCCTGGCCTGCTGAGTTACTCCAGCATTTTGTGAAATAAACCCCTTCACACTAGTTCTGTGTTATCCCATTTTCTCATCCACTCTCTCCATACTGGAGGGCAATTTACAGAGGCCAATTAACCTACAAATCCATGCGTCTTTTGGAATGTGGGAGCTAACCGGAGCACCCGGAGGAAACCTACTCGGGTTACGGGAAGAACGTGCAAACTCCACACAGACATCACCCAGGGTTGGGATTGAATCTGTGACTCTGGTGCTGTGAGGCGGCAGCTCCGACTGCTGCTTCATATTCAAAATGGAAGGGCATTCATATTCAAAATGGAAAAGCATGATCAAACTCATTCAACCGCGTTCTCCACAAAGAGATTAGGTTCGAACCCGAGTCCCTGGTGCTGAAGCATCAGCTCCACCAGCTGCGCCATTGTGCTTTTATAAAAATATATTTTTGGAGCATAGTAATTCCAATGTAGTTTATAATATCAGTTTCCTTTCTTTTAAACAGGTGAGGGGAGCATTCCGTTGAACATGGCAACTCTATTGAAGACTTCATTAGGATTGTAGCAATGATTTTTCCTTTCCGAAAGACTTTGTAAGTGCCGTTGGGACAAGTATGCTGAGGTCTGTGCGAAATGCAAAGTGGAGAGTTTCAAAACTTTGATCCTGCAATTGGGATGAATGTGCACCAAAATCTTGTCTGTTGCATTGTGACGTAGGAGGATTTTGAATGCGGTTTTAAACGAGGAAAGGAAATGAGTACATTTTAAGTGAGATACCAGTCCATATTCTCACTGCCTGCAGCCACAGCAGATGCAAAGTGAAAATGAGTATTATTGTTGTATTGCTGTCGTTCCACAGTTAAGCCACCGACTGACTTCTTTCAGCAGTATAATGTCAATGAGCAATTTGTGTCAAATGCAAGCACGGGTGGCACAGCACTACAGTCCATTCCTGTTTGTATTTGTCTAATCAATGTGCCTGTAACTTTAATAACTTTTTCAGACCACTTGGTTTTTGTTCTGACATTGAATTCTCTTTGGATTCTGTACTTCCGTAGATTGGCTTTCATTGAACTCTGATGAGAAATGTAGTGCTTATTAGAACTGTAAACCTGCTGAGAAAATGTTCTAAGCCCACCGGTTCTAGATTCTATAAACACATCAAGCAAAGAATATCTCAATTTGTGGTCACCTTAACATTTCTGTAGACTTCCTACCTCAGCTACAGTAAATTCTGTGTGGGCATCGTTGTGCTCATAAGTGGAATTCTTAATGTTACTTTGTACGTGCGTTGTGCTGACTACAATTGATGGGGCCATATTTGTTTACCCGATCCTCTGTATTGTTATTAAATGGAAAGGAGAATTAAGTGCAAATAAAGATTCTGCTGTTTTAAAGTAAACGCAGTGCAAAAAAAAATTTTGTAGCTTTTCTGTTCTGGTTTTAAGGTTACCAATAAAGAGAAAAGACTGGAGATCAGTGGCAGAGACTGATGCCACACTGTGCTTGATATAACCAATTAGATTTGGCAGCTACTTTTATTGACAAGACCTTTGTATTAATTTGAAGTATTGTTTTAAATATAATTATAAATATTTTTCATAGCACTTCTATTCTGGTTTTGGACTGGAGGATGGTAGCTGTGGCTGATGCTGCATGTGATAGAGCCAATTAGATTTGGCAGTTAAATGGATCTATTGTCCTTTCACACTATTAATTGAGATTGATCTATATTCTGTCCTGATATTGCATGCATATTAGTGATGCTCATTAGTGAATGTTTTGAACAATCGAACAAAGCAGTTTAGTTTAGAGATACAGCGTAGAAACAGGCCCTTTGGCCCACCAAGTCCACGCCGACCAGCGATCCCAGCACACTAACATTATCCTGCACACACGAGGGACAATTTAACTTTTCTTTTACCGAAACCAATGAACCTACAAACCTGTACGTCTTTGGAGTGTGGGAGGAAACCGGAGATACCCCACGCAAGTCACAGGGAGAACGTACAAACTCTGTACAGACAGCACCCATGGACTGGATCGAAGCTAGGTCTCTGGCATTGTAAAGCAGCAACTCTATGCTGCGCCACCCTGCCGCTCAGTTGGGAAAGGAACTCGGGAAGTTAAAATGCAAATATCAATGCTAATCAAATAATGGAAACATTTGCATTTCTTTTTGTTTCTAGGTTAAAGACACAGCATGGAAACAAGCCCTTTCTCCCACACTGCTACCTTGTTCTAATTTCCCATTTTTCAAAAGACAATGCGCTTTAAAGCATTGCTCTTTCCTTTAGAACTCAATGGAAGGAAGTTAGGATATTTGAGATTTGTATCTTGATTCCAGCAACAATCCGGATATTTGCAGATTAGGCGATCATGATGCTGAGCAACTGCGCTCTGTCCACTGTGGCTATCTGGACCTTCTGGTTGCCAGCCATTCCTCTTCCCATTCCCACAGTGACTTGTGTGTCCTTGCCTTCTCCACTGCCAGGATGATTCAATGATGCTATAATGTCACATATACTCTATCCAGTATTCACTATTCGGTAAGTCGTGGCCCCTCACTCATCCTTCTAAACCCCAGTGATATGGATAGCTTATTTGCATAGCATCTTATTTTTGCATTGCATCTTATTTTTGCATAGTATCTTATTTTTGCCTAGCATCTTATTTTTGCATAGTATCTTATTTTTGCCTAGCATCTTATTTTTGCATTGCATCTATCTAATGACCTGTTGAGGTACTTCAAAGTCACAAATTGCTGGAGTAACTCAGTGAGTCAGGCAGCATTTCTGGAGAAAATGGATAGATGTCCTTTCAAATCTGGTCCCTTCAGACTAGGTAGGTAACGTTTCGGGTCGGGGACGTTCTTCAGACTTTGAAGAAGAATCCCGATCTGAAACGTCACCTGAATTTTTTAAACCAGCATCTGCGGTTCCTTGTATTTACAAAGTGCTTCACAGATTGTTTAGTCATTTTTTTGTACACCTATGAATTTTTTAGTTGCCTGTAGCCAACATCTGAATGGCCTTTGCCAATTTGCAGTAGTTTGAGGTGATAAAGCAACACAGCTAAAAGAGCTGCTGCTTCAGTGCACGTTCACATCCTCACCTCGGTTTCTGTCTATGTGGGGTTTGCATGTTCTCCCTGTCACTGTATAGGTTTGGTACTATCCAAGGTACTTGGAAAGTGTCCTTCCACATTCCAAAGACATGGGAGTTGGTACACTAATTGGCAATAGTAAGTCACTCAGTGACAGTGAGTGATGGAATCGGGACAAATGTGGTGATGGGAATATGGAAAGAATAACAAAAACACTGGATTTGTGTCGGGTTAACATGGTGGATGCTTGATACCGACTCAGTTGGCCAAAGGAATTATTTGTTCTGTGATTTGACTATGACTTGTACTTTGGTTTAGTTTATTATTACCATGTGTACCATGAAAAGCGCTTTTGTTCCATGCTATCCAGTAAGTGGAAAGACTATACATGTTTACAATCAGGTCGTCCACAGTGTACCGAAAAAAAAAGGAATAACGTTTAGTGCGAGATAAAGTCCGATTAAAGATAGTTCAAAGGTCTCCAATGACGTAGATGGGAGGTCAGGACCGCTCTCTAGTTGGTGAGAGGACTCGCCAATTGAGAGTTCATTTGCCTGATAACGGCTGGGAAGAAACTGTCCCTGAATCTGAAGGTATGCGTTTTCAAACTTCTGTATCACCTGTTGAATTATTTTTTTCTGGAAGTACACAGCACAGGGCTTGTTCCTGTGCTGTAACACTGGTCTGTGCCGAACATGATGGCAAATTAAACTAATCTCTTTTGCCTGCATGTGATCTATATCCCAAATTCCCTGCATATCCATGTGCCTATCTAAAAGCCTCTTAAATGCTACTGTTGTATCTGCCTCCTCCACCCACCACCACCCCTGGTTATCCTTTTAAACTTCCCCCCCCCCCCTCACCACAAAGCCCTCCAGTTAAAAGATACAATGTGGAAACAGCTGAGCCCGCGCTGACCAGCAATTACCTATAAACTAGTTCTATCCTACACACTAGGGACAATTTGCAGAAGCTAATTATTACAAACCTGCACATATTTGGAATACGGGTGGCAACGGCTACCTCGCCAACAGTCTGTCTGTCCTTTCCTTCTTTGTGTCTGCTTTGTATGTGTTAAATGTATGTATCTTAGTGTTCTTTAGCTTGTAGCTTGTTTTATGTGGGGGAAAACTTTTTCTAATCTCTTAGATGGAGATGCAATTTTCTTTTTTTTTCCGTATTGTATCTCCGTCCGCACTGCGGCCTAACATCGTGGAGTTGGCGGCCTTTGCTGGAGATCGATCGAGTGCTCCATCGCGGGAGCCTGCGGAATTACCATCATGGCGTTCGCGATCCCCGTGTGGGGTCGTCGTTGGGCCTCCAACCGTGGGAGCCTGCGGGACTTTAACATCGCGGAGCCTGTGTTCTCTGGTTTGAAACCGACATCGGGGATTCCAGGCCGCAGGAGTTTCGACCGCACCGACACGGGAGTTTCGACTGCCGGCTACGGGAGCTTCGATCGCGCCGACTGTGGATGGTTCGACTGCCCCAACCGTGGGAGAATAAAGAGGAAGGAGATTGGACCTTGCCTTCCATCACAGTGAGGAACATGGGGAATCCGCTGTGGTGGATGTTAATGTTAACTTTTATGCAGTTGTGTGTCTTGTTGCTTTTTTTTTTAGTCTGGCTGTACCGTAATTCTAATTTCACTGTACCTTAATTGGTACATGTGACAATAAACTGACCTTGAAACCCACGCGGTCACAGGGAGAACGTACAAACTCCTTGCAGACAGTGCTCATTGTCGGGATCGAACCTGCATCTCTGGCACTGCAAGTCAGCAAATCTATCGTTGCAGCACTGTGCTGCCCTTTTTACCATTTTCACCCTGGGATAAGGTTTCTGACTGTCTACCTTATCAATAACATAATTTTATATACTTCTATCAGCCTCTTGTGTTCCAGAGAAAACAATCCAAGTCTGTCCAACTTCCCCTTATAGCTAATCCTTCTAATCCAGGTACTGTTCTGATAAACCTGCACCCACTCCAAAGCCTCCTCACCCTTCTTTTTATGTGAACTCAATACCTCAAATGCAGTGTAACCAAAGTTTTATAAAGCTGCAACATGACCTCATCGATGTCCTGATATGTGATTAAATAAACAGGTAAGCATAATAGCTTATCCATAAGAAAAGCACAACTGAAAATATTTTTTGTAAAGGTGCCTTTATTCCACAACATTATATCAGTTACACATGTAGAATTGCTTAGATGAATAAGCAGCTTTGTTACTATTATACTTTTTGGCAGAATATGTACACATATAGATGTATATATATATATGTGTGTCTAAGTAATTTTAGACATTTTCCATATCATTTTGGAATTATCTAGCGCCTGTATTACACCTGTTATTCATCTCAAACCGCTCTGCATTTTCATCTCAACAGGCATTCTGAATTTACTATTTGATTTCTGGGAGTTTACTTTCATGGCCTCTAGTTTTGTTTTTCCCCACTGTTTTGTTCAGTTTAGAGATACAGTGTTGAAACAGGGTTAGGGTTCAGTCACAGGGAGAACATACAAACTCCATACAGACAGCACCCGTAGTCAGGATCGAACCCATATATCTGGTGCTGTAAGGCAGCAACTCTACAGCTGCGCCTCTGTCTTGTTCTGTGAAATTATTTAAAAATTGCAAAGGCTTCTTCCCTTAAGCTTTCTGGAAGAAATATGGTAGCCACTATGTTGATCTTTTTCTGATAACTATAACCTAACATTTCTGTCACTATCCTTGGAAATCTTTACTTGGCACTTCACGTACAATATTAGTGACTAAAATTGGCTGCGGTATTTCAAGTGCAATCTCAACACTAGCGAAGGAAAGTTTAGCACAAGCGCACTACTGCTCATTTCTATTCCTCTAGAAATTGCTTGGGTTGGCTCCACTGCTACTTTTATTGGCTTGTGTGGTTGAAAGACGATTTTCACTCTGGTCATTCCCTCTCTTCCCCCTCTCCCCCCTCTCATGTCAGGCAAAATGCTTGAGGGTACATTCCACCATATTCAGGAACAGCTTCTTCCCTGCTGTTATCAGACAACAGAACAGTCCTCCCATAAGCTGGGATGTAGACACATTCTCCAACCTATCTCATTGCAAAGCATGCACTTTTTAAAATCTGTACTTTCTCTGACCGACGTTATAACTATATTCTGAATTTTGCATTCGGTGGTCTAATAATAGTAGAAAAGAAGCTGTTCCTGAATATGGTGGTACATGTTTCAAGTTTGAGTTTAGGTTATTGTCGCGTATACCGAGGTCGAGTGAAAAACTTTTGTTACATGCTAACCAGTTAGCAAAAAAACAATACGCGATTACAATCGATCCATCCACAGTGTACAGATTGGAGTCGAGATGTAAAAGTGTGGACCGATTGTGATGCGTGATTGCAGATCCATTTCTGCACAGAGCACAGAGTTGCCTGGGTTGGGCGCCATCTTGGAATCAAATCAAGTTTTTGCACCTTGTATTTTTCTCTTTGCACTACCTGTTGTACTTGAGAGTACCTTGATTATATTCATGTATAGTTTGATTTGTCCGGATAATATACAAACAAAAAATGATCACTATATCGGTACACGGGACAATAACAAACCAATATCAATGGATATCAATGGATATGAAGGCCCCATTGAATTTTATTTAGTTTCTTTATTTTTACATAAGTGTATTTTATCACTTGCTTAAATTTATTTCCAACGTGTTTATTCTGCAATTTAACTAATATCTTGTGATCTGGCATTTTTTCGTAAACCCAATTTAGTACTATCTGCAAATTTTAAAAATGTGGTTCTGATTCAATTGTCTAAATTATTCATTCAAATCTTTCATTCTGAGATCAAGAAGGTAATGTCCCATAAGTAGATGTAACCAGAAGTCGCATAAAAAAAACAGGCTGACATTTGTCCCACGTGTTACGATGCAGCTGAATGCCAGCAATCTCCTGAGGTGACTCAAGTCTGAAGAATGATCCTGTCCTGAAACATTGCCTGACCATGTTCTCCTGTGATGACCTGCTGAGTTAGTCCAGCATTTTGAGCCATCTCCTGAGGTTGATCTGCATCTCACTTATAGATCCACAACTACCATCAATAATCTTATCACTCAGGTCTAAATCATTCCATTAAATCCCGTCTACTTTTGGGGGAAGGATATTGATTTGCACTGTCCTTTATGAAGAGATACTTCCTAACGTTGCACAAAATATGTGTTTAGGCCATTTAGTGATAACAGTTTAGTTTGGAGATACAACATGGATCTCCATACGACTTTGGCCCACCAAGTCCACCGCCATCGATCACCCATTCACACTATTACTATGTTATCTACATTTACATCCAACCTATACACTCGGAGCAATTTACAGAGGCCAATCAGCCGACAAACCCGCAAGGCTTTTGGACGTGGGAAGAAACCAGAGTACCTCGAGGAAACTCGCGTGGTGCAAACTCCACACAGACAGCACCCGAGGTCAGGGTCAAACCCGGGTCTCTGGCGCTGTGGGGCAGCAGCTCCACCAGCTTTATTTCAGCTCCGTTCAGGGGAATGGATGCCCTTTCAGGTTATCAGGTCCTTCACACACCTCCATTAGCTCAACATATTGATCTCATCTAATGGAAGAAATTCCAAACCTTTCAAACAGGCTCACAAATTAGAAACTCGAAGCTTGTATCTTTGAAATCTATAGCAAGATCAAGACTGGCGCTGGCAATTTAAAAATACTTGCTTGAAGAATGATACTGTCGTCCGTAAAACTGAAATCCAATTAAGTGCTGTAATAGTTTCTCCAGAGAACTGATGCAGTAACTTTACAGTGGAGTATTTGGCCTCCGCTCTATCCAAGCTGCGATTTGAGGGAGAGCTTCCACACGTTCCTTCAAGGCTAATAATGTAGGATGGCTATGCAAGTCGGCATTTAGATAGCTGAGGGTGATCGAACAGACGGCCCAGTGAAAATCTGCCCAGGTAACCTAGAAGTAAAAGTATTATTAAAACTATTTTTCGCACAGTTAAATAATTTGAACATTAACAATCTTTAGACTTTAGAGACACAGTGCAGAAAAAGGCCCTTCAGCCCACTGGGTCCACGTCGACCAGTGATCACATTGTACCTACTTGTACTATCCTTCGCTCTGGGGACAAATCACAATTTTATTAAAGCCAATTAACCTACAAACTGTACACCTTTGGAGTGTGGGAGGAAACTAGAGCACCCGGAGAAAACCCATGTGGTCACAGGGAAAACGTACATATTCTGTAAATTCTGCACCCGTAGTCAAGATTGAACTTTGGCCTCGAGCGCTGTAAAGCAGCAACTCTAAAGCTGTGCTGCCCCAAATTAAATTGTTGCCACAAATGATTGCCGCAATCATTAAATTGTTCTTTCCGGAGTGCTGGGGGCTGATGGACTGTATAAATTTATGAGAGGTATACATAGGGTACACAGTCAGAATCTTTTTCCCAGTTTAGGGAACAGTTTGATTTTTAGTTTTATTTATTGTCACATGTACCAAGGGTACAGTGAAAAGCTTTTTTGGTGCATACTATCCAGTCAGTGTAAAGACTATACATGATTACAATCAAGGGGACCATAGTGTACAGAGATGAAGATTTAAAAGAGTGGAGTGATTGTAATAAATGATAGCAGATCCACTTCTAGGAACAACATGCATAGAGTCGCTAGGCTTCTCCGCCATCTTGCAGAGGATTAAGAGTTTTAAGATGAGAGGGCAAAGTGTAAAGGAGATGTGCAGGGCAATTTCTTTTTATGGAGAGTGGTGGGTGCCTGGAATGTGCTGCCAGGGGTGGAGGTGGAGAAAGGCATGAACCATGATGACTTTGAAGAGGCCTTTGCTTAGAGTCATAGAGTGTGGAAACAGGTCCTTCGGCCCAATTTGGCCACACCGACCATCATGCCTGAACTACCCCTTCCGGCAGCTCGTTCCATGTACCCACCACCGTCTGTGGAAAAAGTTACCCCTCAGGTTCCTATTAAAACTTTTCCCCCTCACCGTTAACCTATGTCCTCTGGTTTTCGATTCCCTTACTCTGGGCAAGAGACTGTGATACTCTGTGTGTTTACCCGATCTCTAAGCATATGGGTATGCAGGGACTGGAGGGATATAGATCACGTGGAGGCAGAGAGGATTTGTTTCATTTGGCATCATGTTCCGCATGGATATGGTGGACTGAGGGCCTGTTTCTGTGCTGTACTGTATGTTCTAAAGCTCATTAGGTTATACTCACTGAGTTGCCAACAAACCAGTCTTGGTCCCCGAGGAGCTTGCTCAGACCATTCAGAAGTATGGGTATGTTGTTGGTGACAATATCTTCATTCATCTTTTGCTGGAAAGTAGAAAGTTGTTACCTCATGCAAATAAACAACCAGCTTGGACTATAAATTAAATGCGAGTTATTTACTCAATGGGCGAAGGTAATGTCTGAGCTCGAAGCATTTCAAGATCAGTTCCCCGTTTCCACTAATGGGAGTGTCTAGGACCAGGGAGCGCAGCCGCAGAAGGGCGCACCTTTAGAAAAGTGAGGAGGAATTTCTTTGTCTCAGGGTGGTGAATCTGGAATTCATTGCCACTGGTGGCTGAGGAGGTCAAGTCAATAGATATTTTTAAGGTGGAGATTGACAGATTCTTGTTTAGTAAGTGTGTCAGGGGTTATGGGGAGAAGGCAGGAGAATGGAGTTGAGAGGGAAAGATAGATTAGCCATGATTGAATGGCGGACTAGATTTGATGGAGTGAATGGCCTAATTCTGCTCCTATAACTTATGAACATGAACTTATGAGACCAAAAGACATGACACAAGGCATGTGCTGAGACATTGAAAGGTTGGATGCTCAAACTAACTGAGGAGGCAGTCACAGAATAGATTGTGCTGCATTCCTTTCTTAATAAGAAGGAGCTGATATAACAGTCAGAAGCCCCAGAGATGTGTCTCGAAGCAATGGCCATATATAGGAGTGTCAGGCAGCAACAAGGCGGCACAGTGGAGCAGCTGGTAGAGTCAATGACTTGAGGTTCTGATCAAAACGGGATGAGTGAGTGAAGATTTAAAGTTGTGATGGGGGGAGGGGACATTGTGGTGACAATTGAAAGGTTAGGGCCACCCCTACTAAGTTCTGCCAAGTGGTCCCATGGTACAAATTTGCAACAGTGAGGGCAGTATATTTTATTCAACAACACGTTCACTACCGATGACCTTCTGGCAATGGGTGGTCCTTCACCTCCCTTAATCTGGACAAAATTACAAGAACGCACTCCCCCCCCCCCCGACAATGTGGTGCCTAGGCCGGGTGAGGTGGCTGATCTCAACCTCATTGGGGCTTCAGCGCCAATCGGCTGGAACTCGGGTCCGGCTGGAGCTAGCAGATCCGTTCCCATATCCGACTTCCGAGGCCGACTTTGCGGCCCGGTACCTTGGCCCCTCGAAGGCCATGGCAGACTGTTATGGTACCGTTTGACTCCTCTCGGAGGCCATGACCTCTGTTAGTCCGGCAAAATGGATAATCCAGAAAGCCTCTGGGACCAAGTTTGCCGGAAAATCGGTGGTGGGCCTGTATTTCAGATAACCATGCCTTTCCGTTTGTGTCAGACAGACCAGTTTTGATGCATGGTTATTCCATTATTAGATTAAATAAAGACGCCTAATGTCACCGATGAAAGTAAAACAAATAATTTGGAGAGGTATCTGGGATGCGACATAAAATTGACAAGAAGGAGGGAGATATTCTTTGAGAGTAATTAAAAACTATTTTAGTAAAACAAAGTTGCCCCTCAGGTTTGCATTAAATCCTTTCCCCCTCACCTTAATTCGAATCCCTCTCATTCTTGATTCCCCTACTGGAAGTGAAATACTGTGTATCTATTCCCCTTATGATTTTATACACCTCTATAAGATCAGGACACAGGATGGCGGGTAATAGGTGAACACAAGCACAGGAGTGTTTTGATAGGCAGATGGTTAGACTACGGCCAGAGATGAAAAGACAGAAGGTGTGAGAAAAAAGATTGTAAAGTTGTGAATTGTGAAGCTAGAGGAGTTAGAAGAGCCTAGCTGTATCTATGCAACATACAATCGACAATAGGTGCAGGAGGAGGCCATTTGGCCCTTCGAGCCAGCACCGCCATTCAATGTGATCATGGCTGATCATTCTCAATCAGTACCCCGTTCCTGCCTTCTCCCCATACCCCCTGACTCTGCTATCCTTAAGAGCTCTATCTAGCTCTCTCTTGAATGCATTCAGAGAATTGGCCTCCACTGCCTTCTGAGGCAGAGAATTCCACAGATTCACAACTCTCTGACTGAAAAAAAGATAAACATAATTGGTTTATTGAATTTTTTCTTATTATATTTATCTGTATCTATTACATATTAATTGCAGCTCTCAGAAGTATCCAAGAACGTGTTCTCTCATATTTTGTGCTGTGTGTACGGAGTTTGGACATTCTCCCTGTGACCTCATGGGTTTTCTCCAGGTGCTCTAGTTCCTCCCCCTCCCCCTCACATTCCAAAGATGTGCAGGTTTGTAAGTTAATTGATTACTGTGAATTGTCCCTAGTGTGTAGGACAGAACTAGTGTATGGGTGATAATTGGTTGACGTAGACTCTGTGGGCCAAAGGGCCTGTTTCCACACTGTCTCTAAACTAAAATAAACTAAACTAAACATCCCCACTGTGCAGATTGAAAGCCAACATTTCAACATCAGCAGAAAAAGTTCCCTTTGATAATTTTGTTCTCAACATCAGTGACATTGTGCAAAGTTCAAAGCTCAGTCTTACTTTAACAGTTTCGTTTCTCTCAGTCCAAGGAAACAGGTTCATGAAGTCATTTATTGTGTCCACAATGGCATCCACTTGAGCTTGCTCAAAATTGCTTTTCCCAGCTAGGCCTAAGAAAGAACGTCATCAGTATTGGTTTATTATTGTCACGTGCATTGAGATACAGTGAAAAACTTTGCATGTTATTCCAGTCCAATCAATTCCTATCCTCTATAATCTACAATCTGTTTAAGGTCATACAGCATGGAAACAGGCCCTTCGGCTTAACTTGCCCCATGCCAACTAACATTGCCCATCTGCGCTAGTCCCACCAGCCTGCATTTGGCCCATATCCCTCTAAACCTGCCCTGTCCATGTACCTACCTGTCTAAATGTTTTTTAAACGTTGTGATTGTACCTTCCTTAACTGCCTCCTCTGGCAGCTTGTTACATATATAGTATCAACCTTTGTGTGAAAAAAAAAGGTTGCCCCTTAGGTTCCTATTAATTCTTTTCCCCCTTCACCGTAAACCTATGCCACCTGGTTCTCGATTCCCCTACTCTGGGTAAAATACCTTGAATTTACCCTATCTATTCCTCTCTTGATCATACCCATCTCTATAAGATCACCCCTCATCCTTTTGCGATCCAAGGAATAGAGTCCCAGCCTGCTCAAACTCTCTCGATAGCTCAGACCCTCAAGTCCTGGCAATATCCTTGTAAATCTTCACTGCACCCTTCCAGCTTGACCTCTGTAGCAGGGGACCAAAATTGAACACAATACTTTAAATGTAGCCTCACTGCTGTCTTGTACAACTGTAACATGTCGTTCCACGTCCCAACTTCTACACACAAAATTCAGAAACTTCTACAGTCAATCTTTGAGGCAGCACAGAGGCGCAGCTGGTAGATCTGCTGCTTCACAGCGCCAGAGACCCAGGTTTGATCCTGACCTCGGGTGCTGTTTGTGTGGACTTTGCACGTTCTCCTTGTGGCCGCGTGGGTCTGCTCTGGTTTCCTACCACATCCCAAAGACGTGCGAGTTTGTCGGTTAGTTGGCCTCTGTAAATTGCCCCTGGTGTGTAAGGAGTGGATGCAAAAGTAGAGTAACATAGAACTAACTAAAGGTGATCAATGGTCAGTGTGGACTGGGTGCACCAAAGAACTTGTTTCCATGCATGCGTGCGATTAACCATTCACAACCATCCACGGGTAGTGCAAAAGGGAAAATTACTTAAGTGCAGCAAATAGTGTTACAGTGTTATTTAGTTGAGTTTATTGTCACGTGTACTGAAGTACAGTGAAAAGCTTTTGTTGCATGCTACCCAGGCAGCAGAAAGATTATAGATGATTACAATCGAACCATCCAATGTGTGCAGATGTGGATAAGGGGAATAACATGAATAACGCTTAGTGCAAGATAAAGCCAGTAAAGTCCAATCAATGATAGAGATTATCCGAAGGTCTCCAATGAGGTAGATAGTAGATCACGACCGCTCGCTAGTTTTTGGTAGGATGGTTCAGTTGCCTGATAACAGGTGGGAAGAGATTGTCCCTGAATCTGGAGGTGTGTTTTCACACTTCTATATTTTTGCCTGATGGGAGAGGGAAGAAGAGGGAGTGGCCAGGGTGCGACTCGCCCTTAATTATTCTGGTGGCCTTGCCGAGGCAGCGGGAGGTGTAAATGGAGTCAGTGGAAGGGAGGTTGGTTCGTGTGATGGTCTGGGCTGCGTCCACAATTCTTTGCAATTTCTTGCGGTCTTGGATGGAGCTGTTCCCAAATCATGCTGTGATGTACCCCGATAAAATGCTTTCTAAGGTGGCCCGGTAGAAGTTGATGAGCATTTTTGGGGACATGCCAAATTCCCTGAGCTTTCTAAGGAACTAGAGGCATTGGCTGCAGCTTCAATATGGGTGATCCAGGACAAGTTGTTGGTGATATTTACTCCATGTGCTTAACAAATGATGAGCGTTTGATGGCACTGGGCCTATATTCGCTGGAGTTTAGAACAATGAGGCGGGAAACTCATTGAAACGTACAGAATAGTGAAAAACAGAGTGGATGTGGAGAATTGTTTCCACTATTGGGAGAGTCTAGGACTCATTTGGGGGTCATAGCCTCAGAATTAAAGGACGTTCTTTTAGAAGGGAGATGTGGAGGAATTTCATAAGTGAGAGGGTGGTGAATCTGTGGAATTCTTTGCCTCAGAATTCTGTGGAGTCAAAGTCGGTGGATATATTTAAGGCAGAGATAGATAGATTCTTGATTAATATGGGTGTCAAAGGTTATGGGGAGAATACAGAAGAATGGGGTTAGAAGGAAGTGATAGATCAGCCATGATTGTATGGCGGAGTAGACGATGGGCCAAATGGCCTAAGTCTACTATCACTTATGATCTTGTGATCTTATGGAACTTGTTATGGTGTTCTGGTTGCAGAAGATGTGCAAAACAAAAAGTGTACAGGCCACAAGGTAGAGATACAAAAAACCCAGCAGATGCTAGTTAATTTAAAAAGCCACAAAGTGCTGGAGTAACTCAGCGGGTGAGTCAGCATCACTGGAGAACTTGGGGAGGCACGGTAGCGTAGCGGTAGAGTTGCTGCTTTACAGCGAATGCAGCGCCGGAGACTCGGGTTCGATCCTGACTACGGGTGCTGCACTGTAAGGAGTTTGTACGTTCTCCCCGTGACCTGCGTGGGTTTTCTCCGAGATCTTCGGTTTCCTCCCACACTCCAAAGACGTACAGGTATGTAGGTTAATTGGCTGGGTAAATGTAAAAATTGTCCCTAGTGGGTGTAGGATAGTGTTAATGTACGGGGATCGCTGGGCGGCACGGACTTGGTGGGCCAAAAAGGCCTGTTTCCGGCTGTATATATATGATATGATATGATATGACATGTCAGGCTAGGAACCTTCTTCACACTGATTGTAAAGGAGGGGAAGAAAGTTGGCATTACCCCACCTCTTTCCCAGCTTTTTTCCACCTCCCAACATGAAGGGTCTTGACCCAAAATGTCACCTATCCATGTTCCTCAGAGATGCTGCCCGACCCACTGAGTTACTTCACTACAAGGAAGGTTGGGAGATCGTGATTACACGCTTGTGAGCTGAAAGAATTAAAAAGGAGGAATGAAAATAACTGGGTTCTTTGAATATGTCTCAGTGTCAATGAGGTCACATTGTACATTCCAAACTGCTGCATCAACACGTAAATACCATATAAATGGTGAAGGAGAAAAGATGAACATCACCTGATTCTCTGGCCAGGTACCTCGCTATGGCAGTGCTCTGGTTCAGTTCAATTTTATCCACCTTCAGAATCGGAAGCTGTTTAAACAGCAGAGCTGGAATACAAGTCACACAGACCAGTTAAATCCATTCTCCCCATCAAGATATTGGACAGTATATCAAACACACTGGTCTGTCACGTCATCTTATAAACTAGAATAATGTGGCCAGCTGTAGCTGGGACTGTGTAAAATGGCGCCAAAATCTGTCGGGGAAGAGAGGAGGCAAAAAAGAGAGGGGGTGGGGGGTGGGATTTAGCCTGAAACGGTATAATTCAATGTTCATACCGTTGGGTTGTCACCTACCCAAGTGGAATATGAGGTGCTATTATCTTTCTTAATTCCAAAAACTCACTCATAACAATTTTGTTTCCAATACTGAAAAAGAAAGATGATCTCTTTTTTCTGGGAACTCCCTGACCAGGAGAGAACTTAGACATACAGCATGAAAAGAGCCCCTTCGTCCCACTGAATCTGCGCCGACCAGCGATCACTATCCTTCACACTAGTGACAAAATTTACAATTTTACTGAAGCCAATTAACCTACAAATCTGTACGTCTTTGGAGTGTGGGAGGAAACCGGAGCACCTGGAGAAAACCCATGCGGTCTCAGGGAGAACGTGCAAACTCCGTACAGACAGCACCCATAGTCAGGATGGAACCGGGATCTCTGACATTGTAAGGCAGCAACTTTACCGCTGTGGCACGGTGCCACCCAGAGCAATCTGACATTTTCTGATATGTATTTCCTCATTTCGTCAGTATTTTGCTTTTGTATTAATGGTGTTGAGGGCAACAAGGGTGATGTTATAAATCTGTAATGTGGTTTAAGGATATATATCACCTGTTCCAAAACCATTATCCTTGAATGAAACCACACAGCCAAACAGCCAAGGCAAACTTGACTTTAAAATGTAGTATGCATAACGAGAAGGGATAAAAGGGCTTTTCTATCCACCACATTATGTTGTTGAGAACGTTATCCACTCTATCTCAAACACTACATCCGCTCATGGTCCACAGCTTAGTTTAGAGATACAGCATGGAAACAGTCCCTTCGGCCCACCGAGTCTGCAATGACCGGCGATCACCCCATACACTAGCACTATCCTACATACAGAAGCCAATTAACCTACAAACCTGCACGGCTTTGGAATGTGGGAGGAAACCGGAGCACCCGGAGAAAACCCATGCAGTCACAGGGAGAAACATATAAACTTTGAACAGACAGTACCCCTGGTCAGGATCGAACCCGGGTCTCTGAAGCTGAAAGGCAGTGGCTCTACCACTGTGCCACTGTGCCACCACATAGCCTTGTACATCATGGTGAATCAGCTGCCCAGGTATGTTTAAAATGATATGATTGTACCCAGTGCTTTTTTTATATACACCGATGAGCCTAAACATTATGACCACTGGCAGGTGAAGTGAATAACATTGATTATCTTGTTACAATGGTACCTGTCAAGGGGTGGGATATATTAGGTAGCAAGCGAACATCTGTTCTTGAAGTTGACGTGTTGGATGCAGGAGAAATGGGGAGGAGTATAGACCTGAGCGACTTTGACAGGGGCTAAATTGTTATGGCCAGACAACTGGGTCAGAGCATCACTGAAATGGCAAGGCTTGTGGGGTGCTCCCGGTCAGCAGTGGTCCGAACCAACAGAAGGTCTACTGTGGCACAAGTCACAGAAAATATTAATGGTGGTCACGGGAGGAATGTGTCACAATACACAGTGCATCGCACCCTGCTGCGTATGGGGCTGCACACGGAGGACCAACAGCACATTAGGCAGGTGATCATAATGGTTGGCTCATCAGGACATAATGTTTTGGCTCATCAGTGCACATGCCCCTTGCCTTTTTTACGTGGAGGCTATGGGCTTGAAAAACACTGAGTAAATCAAAAAGTGCTTAAATCAAACATACGCCAGGCCACACGACTAAGCTGCCAATTGAAATAAATAAGAGTAAATCACATTATACAACATTATAAATCTATCCCTTCCATCTGTACAATCTTTTCGCTGAAAAGCATGATGGTAACCATCAAAGTATTAAACTGAGAAAATTCCCCACTTATGTTCCGTATTTGGAAAAATATATCCCAAAGGCAGATACATTTAAACATATAAACATACGCACAGTGGCACAGCGGTAGAGTTGCTGCCTTACAGCACCAGAGATCTGGATTCCATCCTGACTATGGGTGCTGTCTCTCCGGAGTTTGTACGTTCTCTCTGTGGCCCCCGCGGGTTTTCTCCGGGTGCTTCGGTTTCCTCCCACACTCAAAAGATGTGCAGGTTTGTAGATTAATTGGCTTCTGTAAATTGTCCAAAATGTGTAGGACAGAACTAGTGTACGGGTGAATGCCGGTCGGCACAGACTCGGTGGGCCGAAGGACTTGTTTCTGCACTGTATCTAAACTAAACTAATACAGTATAACTTAATAGGTGCAGGCAATCATTTGAGAATTTTTTATGTTGAGCAAAACTGTACTTACAAGATAACTTTGAAAGCTGATGTGTACGTTTACCAGGCATAAACTTGAGCGTGTCATTCCGAAAATAGTTGCACGTATATTAAACCGGTAGTAATTAGACAATCGTGTTATTCTAGAAGTGCTGGGTTGTAAGATGTATAAATATTGATTTCTCTAATTTCAAGTAACCATTGCAGTCCCTCTCTCTGTCCTTCCCCCACCCTAATTGTCCAGCTAGTTTCAGTTCAGATCCCTTTGTTATCACCCCTTCTTTAGCCAACAGTGGACCATTCATAACATCATACGAAAGAGTAGAATTAGGCTATTCAGCCCATCAAGTCTCTCCTCCATTCAATTATGGCTGATCTATCTCTCTCTCCTAACCCCATTCTCCTGCCTTCTCCCCACAAACTCTGACACCCATACTAATTAGGAACCAGTTAATCTCTGCCTTAAATATATATACAACCAGTGGCAAATAATTCCACAGATTCACCACCCTCTGACTAAAGAAATTCCTCCTCATCTCCTTCCTAAATGAATGTCCTTGAAATCTGAGGCTAGGATCTCTAGTCCTAGACTCTCCCACTAGTGGAAACATCCTCTCCACATCCACTCTATCCAAGCCTTTCACTATTCTGTACGTTTCAATGAGGCCCCCCCCCTCATCTAAACTCCAGCGAATATAGGCCCAGTGCTGTCAAATATTCATCAGATGTAAACCTACTCATTCCTGGGATCATTCGTGTAAACCTCCTCTAGACGCTCTCCAGAGCCAGCACATTAAGACACAACCCTGATTGGGCTGATCCAGGAAGGGGAAGAATCTGCCTACAGACAGGAAGTGACACAACTGGCGTCCTGGTGCCTTCATAACAACCTGGAGCTCAATGCTCTTAAGACGGTGGAACTGATTGTGGACTTTAAGAGAGCTCCTCCTCCCCTCCCCCCACTCACCATCAACAACACCACAATCACATCTGTGGAGTCATTTAAGTTCCTTGGAACCATCATCTCCAGGGACCTTAAATGGGAGGCCCAACAGAGGATGTACTTCCTGCGGCAGCTGAGGAAACACAATCTACCACAGGCAATGATGGTCCAATTCTACACTGCCATCGTAGAGTTTGTTCTCACGTTCTCCATCATGGTCTGGTTTGGCTCAGCCACCAAGCACGACATCCGGAGGCTGCAGCGAACCGTTCGATCAGCTGAGAAGGTTGTTGGCTGCAACCTTCCCCCCATTGACGAACTGTACACTGCAAGGGCCAGGAAGCGAGCGGGCAAGATCATCTCTGACCCCTCTCACCCTGGCCACAAACTCTTTGAAGCACTTCCCTCAGGAAGGCGACTCCGGACTGTCAAGGCCGCCACAGCCAGACATAAAAACAGCTTCTTTCCACGAGCAGTAGCTCTACTCAATAACCAAAAGTCTGCAGCCTCCTTTTGCTCTGGTATTTTATTTCATTCACATGTTTAAACTATAATGTTTTATTCTTAATGTTTTCATGTTTTATGTTTTATTCTTAATTGTTTACTGTATGTCCGTGTTGTTACTTGCGAGCGGAGCACCAAGGCAAATTCCTTGTATGTGTACATAATTGCCCAATAAACGTATTCATTCATTCCTCAGATATGGTGCCCAAAATTGTTCACAATATTGTAGGCACTTTGGCCATCGCTACCGGCTCTGATTTGTTTTGTACCTTTTCATACCTCTAGTTTCCCTCTCCCCTGACTCTCAGTCTGAATAAGGGTCTTGACCCGAAATATCACCTACTTCTTTTCTCCAGAGATGCTGTCTGACCCACTGAGTTGCTTCACCTTTTTGTATATATCTAGAGATATATTTGTGTTCCTTTGGTAGACAGAACCTGATTCACAAGGTGGGAATGTCAAAGGCTATAGAGCATAGCTTTAAGGTGGGAGAGGCAAAGTTTAAAGAAGATGTGCGGGGCAAGTTATTTTACACAGAGAGTGTTGGTTGTCTGAAACATGATGCCAGATGTGATGGTGGGGGCACATACGATAGTGGCATTTAAGAGGCTTTTAGGTAGGCACATGGAGATGCAGGGAATGGAGGGATGTGGATCGCGTGCAGAGAAGATAAGTTTATCTTTATTCGTTAGAGCTCAGGAGGCTGAGGGATGATATTTCGGAGGTGTTTAAAATTATGAGTGGAATAGATAGGGTGAATGCACAGTTGTTTATCCAGAGTAAGGGAATCAAGAACTAGAGGATATAGGTTTAAGATGAGAGTGGCAAGATTTAATAGGAATTTGAGGAGCAGCTTTTCCACCTTGTGGGTGGTCAGTATATGGAACAACTTGCCAGAAGAGGTCGTTGAGCCAGATACGATAACAACATTTAAAAGCCACTTAGACAGATACATGAATAGAAAGTTTTTGAGAAACATGGGTCATATGAGGCAAATGGGATTGGATTAGGGCATCTTGGTTGGCATGAACGAGATGGGCTGAAGGGCCTGTTTCTGTCCAGCATGACTCTGTGACCCTGATTCTGTGACCCTGACTGCCCCATTTCCTTCATCACAATAGTGATTTCAACATAAGGAGTGCTTTGTGGCAGTCCCTGGGTATCAGGCCACTCCTTGGGTCAGCCCCCTCGTCACTTGACGGACAAGCTTACGGGGTTAAGAGTCAGCCCGTTGGGGGGTGTGGTTTATCCTGAGGTGGACTTTGCTGTGAGTAGAGGCTCACAGCCAAATAAAGAGCTTTACTAAACCTGCCTGGCGTCCAGCCTTTTCTCTGGCCTCCGCCAGGCCACTACAGCTTCATCTGCTTTGAAATGTTTTAGGACACCATAAAAAGCATTACATCAATGTGTCTTTCTTGAATTCCTTCAGATGTCACAATTATAAATTGCAGTATATGTTACTTACTTGGTTTTAAGCTGGCCCATACTGATCTTTCAATGGTGTCATTTTCATAGTTTATCCCACTGTATGCAAAAATGTAACGCACTGTTTCTGCTCTCCCTCTCAATTTGAAGTATGTCAGTTTATAGTTTGGCATTTTAAAACCTGTCAGGGATTGCAATATAAAAATGTTAAATATAGAACAGTACAGCACAGGAATAGACACTAAACAAGATTAATTATTCTCCCTGGTTGCATCATGGCCTGGTTTGGCAACTTTAACGCCCAGGAGTTTTGTACGTTCTCCCCGTGACCTGCGTGGGTTTTCTCCGAGATCTTCGGTTTCCTCCCACACTCCAAAGACGTACAGGTATGTAGGTTAATTGGCTGGGTAAATGTAAAAATTGTCCCTAGTGGGTGTAGGATAGTGTTAATTTACGGGGATCGCTGGGCGGCGCGGACTTGGTGGGCCGAAAAGGCCTGTTTCCGCGCTGTATATATATGATATGATATGATATGATATGAGCAAAGAAGACTGCAAAAAAATTGTGAATATTGCCCAGTGCATTATGGTACTGACCTCCCTTCCATCAAAGGTATTTATTCACAAAATGCTGGAGTAACTCAGCAGGTCAGGCAGCATCTCGGGAGAGAAGGAATGGGCGACGTTTCAGGTTGAGACCCTTCTTCAGACTACTGACTTCTCCAACTTTAGATAGTTCCTCTGTCTTCCTGTCTCCACCTATATCCTTCCTTTGTCCCACCCCCCTGACATCAGTCTGAAACCCCCTCTGCTTCCCTTCCATCAAAGGTATTTACAGGAGTCACTGCCTCAAAAAGGCAGCCAGCAACAACAGAGACCCACGCCACCCTGGCCACACTCTCATCTCAATCCTGCCATTGGGAAGAAGATACAGGAGCCCAAAAAACTATAATGTCCAGGTTCAGGAAGAGCTTCTTTTCTACAGCCATCAGGCTATTATACACTACAGCCTCAAATACGCTCTGAACTACATAGATTTTGGGGCATTGGATTTTGCACCATTATTGTTTGTTTTTATATATTTTTTATGTATGTATATATATATATATATACACACTAGACGGGAGTGGACCCCGTTGGGTCTAAATCTCTCCTGCGGGCACTCCTGCGGGCGTGGCAACCCCCGTTTGGTGCAAACCTCTCCTGCGTGCCCGGCAACTCTCCCCTAACTGATCCAAAACTCTCCAGCAGCAGGAGAGCTCTCATCACCCACCCCCCCCCCTCATTGTCCGCCACTCCCATCACTCTAGTGGGTCCCAGCCCCCCCCCCCCCCCCATTTGCCGCCACTCCCGTCACTCGGGCGGGTCCTTTTTGACATCGAACACGGCTGATGGCTGACGGTCTAAAAGTGAATCTTAAAGTTTAAAAACTGAAATTTCTATTAAATATAACAAACATTTGAACCCCAGGACAATGGTGAGTAAGGTGGGCTAAATTGTTGCACTATCGCGTACCGTTTTGGCTGTATTTCCATAACAAATATAAGCACAAACACACAAACACACAAACCCACATGCAAGATGAGAGTTTTAGTGATATATAGATAGATATACATATATATATACATTAATATATATATTTTTTAAAATTTATCATATTGTTTACAGAGTACTGTTTACATATTCTGTGGTGCTGCTGCTGCTGCTGCAAGTAAGATTTTTGTCCTGTTAGGGACATATGACAATAAAACACTTGATTCGTGATCCATATCCCTCCATTCTCTGCGTATCCACATGCCTTTCCAAAATCCTTTGAAATGTCACTATCGTACAGTATCTACATCCACCACCGCCCCTGGCAACGCGTTCCAAGCAGCCACCATCCGCTGTGTAAAATAAACTTTCCCTGCACATCTCCTTTCAACTTTTTCTTCTCTCCTTAAAGCCATGCCCTCTAATCTTTGACATTTCTACGCTGGGATAAAAGTCCTGACTGTCTACTAAAGGAACACAAAGATAGTTCTAATATTCTGTCAACAAAAGACAGTGTAAGCAAATGTTGTGGAAAAAACTACTGTAGATGCTCAGGTCCATGATAGATTCTACCCAATGCGATTATATTCGGAACAACACGGGACATGCTGTGGCTGTGCATTTTCTACTCAGCTCTGCTGCTTCAGAATTCCTCAACAAATTTAAGAAGTTTTTGTTCGGTTATGTACACATTTAAAGATTTACAAGATTAAGAAAGTTACTCAGGTTTCAAGCCTTTGTCACATTCTTGAAGTGAAAAGGTTTAAATCATGTTGGACCAGGTTTGTGATCTTTTCTACAGAGAATAAGGAATTATGTGACCAAAGCATTTATGACGTTGAATGAATTTTAGAGGAGTTTATGTTCAGAAACTATTTCTTAAGGTTCTGGATGTAGTCCAGAATTAAAAGGTTTAACAAATTAAGCCTTTGAGTGTATCACAGGCATGCAAGATCACGTACAAAATCTAGCCATATTAAAGCGATGGCCAGGAAAGCACACCGCCTTTCACTTCCTTGGAAGGCTTAGGAAATTTGGCATGTCCCCAACAACTCTCACTAACTTCTACAGATCTGCCGTAGAAAGCACTTTATTGGGATGCATCACAACCTGGATTGGGACTTGAGGTTAACATGCAAATTGTTAACAGCTCAACCCAGACTACATTCACACCATGTAACAATTCCTTTTAATCCACTTTCATACTTATCCCCTGCACTTTGATATCTATGTAGTATAATCTTTGCTCAGTTACCTTATATCGAAAGGTGCTGACATCAAAGTGGATCAGATCGGATTGCAGACTTCAGACTTAGTGTTCCATCAAGTGAGGACTGTGGTCTCACAGCTAGCTAACGTCTCTTATCACCCTCCCCTCAGTACTCTTCAGATACTCTTTCCTCCGTGACGTAACCCACACTGCTGCTCCAAGTGGCAAGGGGGCGGAACTACAAACAAGGATGTGCCCAGCCTACTCTGAAATCTGAGCACGACAAGTAAAAGTGGAATCAAATGAATCAATGGCTGAACAGTTCAATGGTTTCTTTATTTTCATGTCAACCCAAGCACAGTAAAATGCTTTTATTTGCATACAGGTCAGCAGGACTATCCCTGTATATAAACACAACCCCCTGGTTAGCACAGAATGTACAGAATAGCCCACTGAGTCCATATACAAGAGTCGTTATTTTAATGCCATTTTACAGTCCTAGCTTCAGTTGGCTACAAACCCCTGTATATAAACACAATCCCCTGGTTAGCACAGAACGTACAGAATCGGCCACTGAGTCCATATGCAGGAGTCGTTATTTTAACGCCATTTTACAGTCCTAGCTTCAGTTGGCTACAAAGGCCTGTTGCAGCCATCGCCTTCATCCCAGTTGTCCTGCGAACCATCCCCTTGCCCGGCCACCTTCAGCCCTTGTTCCCCTGGGGGGGGGGGGGGGGGGCGTCGAGGGCGAGGAAGGTAAGACGCCATCTCCCCCAGGTCTTCTTCTCCTTTTGCACAGTGTCAGCCACTCTCTATCCTCCTCTGCGATTCCTGGTCTTCAGGGGTGAGCAGAAACCGGGCTCGGAGACTTCCCTCTCCGGGCGGGTTCCCTGTTCCGCGGCGGGCGAGCCAGGCCTGCCATGCGGGTACGGCCGCGGCACGCCGGGAAACCTTCTTGCAACGTGCGGCACGCAGAGAGACCAGGAAGTGAAAATAACCAACAATCTACTTCAAAATACTGCGGCTGCAGAAATCTGAGTGAATCGCTTTGAAAGATGCAGCATGGAAACAGGCCATTCGGCCCACTGAGTCCAGGCCGACTATTGATCTCCCATTCACATTAGTTCTATGTTATCCCATTTAATCATCCATTCCCTACACACAAGGAGGAATATTACAGAGAACAATTAACCAAACCGCACTTCTTTGAGATGTGGGAGGAAACCAACAAGCAAAGAAACTCCTGAGATTTTTATGAGTTTTCATAAAAATCCCAGAGATCTGCTGCCTTATAACACCTGAGACACGGGTTTGATCCTGACAACGAATGCTGTCTGTGCGGAGTTTGCACATTCTCTCTGTGACCGCGTAGGTTTTCTCCGGGTGCTCTGGTTTCCTCCCGCAACCCAATGATGTGTAGATTTCTAGGTTAATTGGCTTCTGCGAATGTCCCCCTAATATGTCGGATGTGAAAGTGGGATAACAGAGAACTAGTGTGTGTGTGGGTGATCGTTGGTCAGCACGGACTCAGTGGGCTGAAAGGCCTGTTTCCACGCTGTATCTCTAAACTAACGAGTATGGGAATGGAGTTCTACCAAGGAGATGTTGGTTTACAAAAAAAAAATTACATAAAGTGCTGGGAGAACTCAGCGGATCAGGCAGCATCTCTGGAGAAGATATACTGTTCTGTGACGTTTTGGGTTGGGAATCTTAGCGTCATAGAATCATAGAGTCATGCCGCGTGGAAACAGGCCTTTCCGCGTGGAAACAAGCGTATCTGCCCAACTCACCCACACTGGCCAACATGCCCCAGCTACACTCGTCCCACCTGCCCATTTTTGGCCCACATCTAGCCCATAGCCCATATCAGCCCATATCCTAAACAGATATACCATTTTGGATACTGTTGGGGAGATGGCTCATCAGGGGAAGGCAGCAGCAGCCAAGTTCATGGCACCGTGGGTGGCTCTGCGGCAAAGGAGGAGAGGAAAAAGAGTGTAAGGGCTATAGTAATAGGGGATTGAATTGTAAGGGGAATAGATAGGCGTTTCTGCGGCCGCAAACGAGACTCCAGGATGGTATGTTGCCTCCCTGGTGCAAGGGTCAGGGATGTATCTGAGCGGCTGCAGAACATTCTGGAGGGGGAGGGTGAGCAGCCAGTTGTCGTGGTGCACATTGGCACCAACGATATAGGTAAAAAACGGGATGAGATCCTACAAGGTGAATTTAGGGAGCTAGGAGATAAACTTAATAGTAGGACCTCAAAGGTAATAATCTCTGGATTACTACCAGTGCCACGTGCTAGTCAGAGTAGAAATAGGAGGATATTACAGATGAATACGTGGCTTGCAAAATGGTGCAAGGGGGAGGGATTCAAATTTCTAGGACAATGGAACCAGTTCTGGGGAAGGTGGGACCAGTACAAACAGGATAGTCTGCACCTGAGCTGGAATGGAACCAATGTCCTATGGGGAGTGTTTGCTAGTGCTGTCGGGGAGGATTTAAACTAATATGGCAGGGGGATGGGAACAAGAACAGAGAGTCAGAGGGGTGTAAAATGAGGGTAGAAGCAATAGGTAGCAAGGTGAAAAGTAAAAGTGGCAGGCAGGCAAATCCAGGGCAAAAATCAAAAAGGGCCATTTTTCAACATAATTGCATAAGGGGTAAGAGTGTTGTAAAAACAAGCCTGAAGGCTTTGTGTCTCAATGCAAGGAGTATACGTAATAAGGTGGATGAGTTGAATGTGCAGACAGTGATTAATGAATATGATATTGTTGAGATTACGGAGACATGGCTCCAGGGTGACCAAGGCTAGGAGCTGAACATCCAGGGATATTCAATATTCAGGAGGGATAGACAGAAAGGAAAAGGAAGTGGGGTAGCGTTGCTGGTTAGAGAGGAGATTAACGCAATAGAAAGGAAGGACATTATCTTGGAGGATGTGGAATCGATATGGGTAGAGCTGCGAAGCACTAAGGGGCAGAAAACACTAGTGGGAGTTGTGTACAGGCCACCTAACAGTAGTAGTAGAGTTGGGGATGGCATCAAACAGGAAATTAGAAATGCGTGCAACAAAGGTAAAACAGTTATAATGGGTGACTTCAATCTAAATATAGATTGGGTGTATCAAATTGGCAGAGGTGCTGAGGAAGAGGATTTCTTGGAATGTATGCGGGATAGTTTTCTAAACCAACATGTAGAGGAACCAACAAGAGAGCAGGCTATTCTAGACCGGGTATTGAGTAATGAGGAAGGGTTAGTTAGCAGTCTTGATGTGCGTGGCCCCTTGGGCAAGAGTGACCATAATATGGTTGAGTTCTTCATTAGGATGGAGAGTGACATAGTTAATTCAGAAACAACGGTTCTGAACTTAAAGAAAGGTAACTTTGAGGGTATGAGATGTGAATTGGCCAAGATAGACTGGCCAAGATTGTTCATCCCGGTTTGGCAAAAGAATAAATCAGGGAAGGTAGTGCATCTGTGGCTAACAAGGGAAATTAGGGATAGTATCAAAACAAAAGATGAAGCATAGAAATTAGCAAGAAAAAGCAGCCTACCAGAGGACTGGGAGAAATTCAGAGTCCAGCAGAGGAGGACAAAGGGCTTAATTAGGAAAGGGAAAATAGATTATGAAAGAAAACTGGCAGGGAACATAAAAACTGACTGCAAAAGCTTTTATAGATATGTGAAGAGAAAAAGATTTGTTAAAACAAATGTAGGTCCCTTGCAGTCAGAAACAGGTGAATTGATCATGGGGAACAAGGACATGGCAGACCAATTGAATAACTACTTTGGTTATGTCTTCACTAAGAAAGACATAAATAATCTGCCGGAAATAGCAGGGGACCGGGGTTCAAATGAGATGGAGGAACTGAGTGAAATCCAGGTTAGTCGGGAAGTGGTGTTAGGTAAATTGAATGGATTAAAGGCGGATAAATCCCCAGGGCCAGATAGGCTGCATCCCAGAGTGCTTAAGGAGGTAGCCCCAGAAATAGTGGATGCATTAGTGATAATTTTTCAATATTCTTTAGATTCTGGAGTAGTTCCTGAGGACTGGAGGGTAGCTAATGTAACCCCACTTTTCAAAAAGGGAGGGAGAGAGAAAACGGGGAATTATAGACCAGTTAGTCTAACATCGGTAGTGGGGAAAATGCTAGAGTCAGTTATTAAAGATGGGATAGCAGCACATTTGGAAAGTGGTGAAATCATCGGACAAAGTCAGCATGGATTTATGAAAGGTAAATCATGTCTGACGAATCTTATAGAATTTTTTGAGGATGTAACTAGTAGAGTGGATAAGGGAGAACCAGTGGATGTGTTATATCTGGACTTCCAGAAGGCTTTCGACAAGGTCCCACATAAGAGATTAGTATGCAAACTTAAAGCACACGGTATTGTAGGTTCAGTATTGATGTGGATAGAGAACTGGCTGGCAGACAGGAAGCAAAGAGTAGGAATAAACGGGTCCTTTTCAGAATGGCAGGCAGTGACTAGTGGGGTACCGCAAGGCTCAGTGCTGGGACCCCAGCTATTTACAATATGTATTAATGATTTGGACGAGGGAATTGAATGCAACATCTCCAAGTTTGTGGATGACACGAAGCCGGGGGGCAGTGTTAGCTGTGAGGAGGATGCTAGGAGGCTGCAACGTGACTTGGATAGGTTAGGTGAGTGGGCAAATGCATGGCAGATGCAGTATAATGTGGATAAATGTGAGGTTATCCACTTTGGTGGCAAGAACAGGAAAGCAGACTATTATCTGAATGGTGGCCGATTAGGAAAAGGGGAGATGCAACGAGACCTGGGTGTCGTGGTACACCAGTCATTGAAAGTAGGCATGCAGGTGCAGCAGGCAGTGAAGAAAGCGAATGGTATGTTGGCATTCATAGCGAGGGGATTTGAGTATACGAACAGGGAGGTTCTGCTGCAGTTGTACAGGGCATTGGTGAGACCACACCTGGAGTGTTGCGTACAGTTTTGGTCTCCTAATCTGAGGAAAGACATTCTTGCCATAGAGGGGGTACAGAGAAGGTTCACCAGATTGATTCCTGGGGTGGCAGGACTTTCATATGAAGAAAGACTGGATAGACTCGGCTTGTACTCGCTGGAATTTAGAAGATTGAGGGGGGATCTTATAGAAACTTACAAAATTCTTAAGGGGTTGGACAGGATAGATGAGGGAAGATTGTTGCCGATGTTAGGGAAGTCCAGAACAAGGGGTCACAGTTTAAGGATAAGGGGGAAGTCTTTTACGACCGAGATGAGAACGTTTTTTTTCATACAGAGAGTGGTGAATCTGTGAAATTCTCTGCCACAGAAGGTAGTTGAGGCCAGTTCATTGGCTATATTTAAGAGGGAGTTAGATGTGGCCCTTGTGGCTAAAGGGATCAGGGGGTATGGAGAGAAGGCAGGTACATGATACAGAGTTGGATGATCAGCCATGATCATATTGAATGGCGGTGGAGGCTCGAAGGGCCGAATGGCCTACTCCTGCACCTATTTTCTATGTTTCTATGTTTCTATATCTCTCTGTCCTATCCATGTACCTGTCCAAATGTTTCTTAAATGTTGCGATAGTGCTTGCCTCAACTTCCTCCTCCGGCAGCTCGTTCCATACACCCACCACCCTTTGTGTGAAAAAGTAACTCCTCAGGTTCCTATTAAATCCTATTAAATCTTTCCCCCCTCACCTTAAGCTTATGTCCTCTGCTTCTCGATTTCCCTATGGGCATGGCTTCTTCAGACTGATTGGGCAGCAACAGTATCAATCGTTTCATGTTTGAGTAGAATCCCTCATTCTGCATTCAATTGGAATCGATACTGACATCGATTGCTCCAATGACTGTAAGTGATGAACTCATTGTTTCACAGCTAGGCTGACTATTGCTGTGATAGCGATCTCCCCAGCTCCCAGCGGGTACTCATCATGGTGATGGTACCCTTCATTGCCATCACCCATTATGCCTCTGATCACACAGGGAGCATGGAATTATTTTGCAAAACAGAACAGTATATTTTTGGAAGCCAACACGAATGGCTTTTACCAAACATTACTAAGTAAGGTTTCGAGCAGAAAGGTCTGTCATATAGGAATAATTTCGCTGGAAGGGAATTGGCATAAAACAAAATTTTGAGAAAACTGGAGAAATTGCTTCAGTTTTGTTTATTGTCATGTGTACAGTGAAACGTTTTTGATGCATGCTATCCAATCAGTGGAAAGACTATTCATGATTACAAATTGGTGCAATGCCAGCCAAGGTTCAGAGGAAAGGAGTGGGGGTAAAAATAAGGGGGAAGAGCAGGAAGGTCTTTATATAAGTTACTGAAATGTTCATACCGTTGGGTTGTAAGCTACCCTTACAGGTAATACAAAATAATCCAGGCAGCATTCTGGTAAATCTCTTCTGCACCCTCTCCAAAACCTCCACATCCCTCCTGTAATGGGGTGACCAGAACTGCACACTATATTCCAAATGCTGCCTAATCAAAGTCCAATAAAGCTGCATCATGACTTCCTGACTCCTATATTCAATGCCCTAACCAAAAAAGGCCAGCATACCATATGCCAATACCCCCAAAAATAAATTCAGGGTGTATCCTCAGAATGGTTCTTTGGAATCCATTTGAACATTGAAGAAACTTAACATGGATGCACGTCCTACAGCCTGTGTTTTTTTCATGCCAGCTTACATCCCATCTACATTTATCCTATTTTCCTGCATCTGGCCCCTATCTCTCTATTTCCTATCCATTTATTGTTCAAATGTTTCCTTAAACAATCTAATTGTACCTGCATCTACCGTCTCTTCTGGCAGCCCGTTCCATGAGCCCATAACCCACTCTATGGAAAGGTTGCTCAGATCTCCTTTAGCATTTCATATATCACCTAAAATCTATAGCTTCTAGTTTTGTACTCCACTACCTTTACTTTCAACTTTAGAGATAGAAACATCGAAACATAGAAAATAGGTGCAAGAGGAGGCTATTAGGCCCTTCGAGCCAGCACTGCCATTCAATATGATCATGGCTGATCATCCACAATCAGTAACCCGTGCCTTCCTTCTCCCCATATCACTTGATTCTGCTCGCCCCTAGAGCTCCATCTAACTCTCTTTTAAAGTCATCCAGTGAATTGGCCTCAACTGCCTTCTGTGGCAGAGAATTCCACAAATTCACAACTCTTTGGGTGAAAATGTTTTTTCTCACCTCAGTTTTAAATGGCCTCCCCTTTATTCTTAGACTGTGACCCCTGGTTCTGGACTACCCCAACATCGGGAACATGTTTCCTGCCTCTAGCGTATCCAATCCCTTAATAATCTTATATGTTTCAATAAGATCCCCTCTCATTCTTCTAAATTCCAGTGTCTACAAGCCCTGTTGACCCATTCTTTCAACATATGACAGTTCCACCATCCCGGGAATTAACCTGGTGAACCTACGCTGCACTGCCTCAATAGCAAGAATGTCCTTCCTCAAATTAGGAGACCAAAACTGCACACAATATTCCAGATGTGGTCTCACCAGGGCCGTATACAACTGCAGAAGGATCTCCTTGCTCCTATACTCAACTCCTCTTGTTACGAAAGCCAACATGCCATTAACTTTCTTCACTGCCTGCTGGACCTGCAAATACATTTTCGTTTTATTTAGTTTTATTTGTTTAGTGAAATTTGTTTTATTTATTTCCTCACCCCAGCTCTCTCTCCTCGACTAAATAAACTAAACTTATTAAGTGTAGGAGGGAGAGAAAGAGAGGAGAGAGAGAGAAAGGGGTGAGAGAGAGGGGGAGCGAGAGGAGGGAGCGAGAGGGGGGGAGAGAGAGGGTGAGAGGAAGGAGTGAGAGAGGGGAGAGAGGATGGAGAGAGAGGGAGAGAAAGAGAGAGGGGAGAGATGGGGGGAGAGAGTGGGGAAGTGAGAGGGAGGGAAGGAGGGGAAAGAAAGAGGGGGAGAGGGAGAGAGGGAGAGAGGAATAGGGGAGAGAGAGAGAGAGAAAGAGGGGGGAGAGAGAGGGGAGAGAGTGTATGAAATATTAGTTTAGTTTCCACGCTGTATCTCTAAACAAAATGTATGTGAATGGGAGATTGCTGGTCAGCATGGACTAACAGAGGAGAGAAGAGGAGGGAGGGGTGAGGAGAGGGGAGGGAGGAGGGGAGAGGTGGGGAGGGGAGGGGAGAGACCTCCATATGATTCTCATTCTGCTGGACTGCTGCTCAAATAAAAGGCCTTTTGGAATATCTCCTTGTTTCAGTTTCTTCAAACCTTCGTCGAAAGCTGCCGGGTGCTCCTTCAAAGGGTTATCCTGGTTGAAAGTGTAACCCTTGTCGTTACATCGTGGAAACAGGTCCTTCGGCCCACCAAGCACACTGACCAACAATCACCCTGTACACTAATCCACACATACTAGGGACAATTTTTTTACCATTTGTATAACTTAGCAAAGCCAATTAACCTACAAACCTGTCCGTCTGGAGTGTGGGAGGAAATTGGAGCACCCGGAGAAAAACCCACGCGGTCACAGGGAGAACATATAATGTCCGTACAGACCGCGCCCGTAGTCAGGATTGAACCTGGGTCTCTGGTGCTGTAAGGCAGCAACTCTACCGCTGTGCCACTGTATGGTCCTGAAGAATAACAGTGACGAGTTTCTTCCCAGCTGTTATCGGGCAACTGAACCGTTCTCCCATCAGCTGGGGAGCAGTCTTAACCTCTCGGCTACATCATTGGAGACCTTTGAACTATCTTTAAATTGAGTTTATTGGACTTTATTGCTATACCCTTGCACTTTATCCTTTATCTGTGTGCTGTGGACGACTTGATTGTATTCATGTGTAGTCTTTTCTTTGACTGGATGGCACACAATCAAAAGCTTTTCACTGTACATGTGACAATAATAAACTAAACTACACTAAACTGTCCATGCACCTCATAACTTTATAAATCTCTGTAAGGTCACCCCTGGGCCTCCTACAGTCCAGAGAGCAATCTCTGTCTATCCAATCTCTCCGTGTAACTACCCCACTCTTTCTAGGCAACATCCTATTGAATTCTACAATCCTTCTTGCATTACACATCCTTTCTATCTGCACACAATATATCAAGTATGGTCTTACTAATGTCTTGTGCGTCTGCAACATGATGTCCCAACATCTCTACTCATAATCATACTTCGTAATCAGATATAAACCCAACCTATAAAGGCAAACAAGCTAAATACTTTCTTTACTACCCTGTCCACCTGTGTCACTATTTTCAGGGAGCTAGATTTAATGCAAAGCGTTTCAGATGGCAGTAAGAAAAAAAAACTTGGCTAAACATCAAAATCAGCCGCGCAAAATGAATTAGGTGTATGTTAAAAATTTACTTTTTTTTTCTTATCAGCTATATCTTGACAGACAAATGGATATGGATTTCCAAGAAACAAAGCTACCCTTATTATGACTGGGCAGGGATGTGTTTATTTAATAAAGTTGTGTGTAATACATGATTAATCAATTTGGGCATAAATAGTAAAGGAATAGTAAAGGCCCCATGAAAAAAAAGCAAATGGTGGATCATGTGTGAAAACATGTGCGAGAGCAACTCTGGCAGTCAGGCAGCATCTTTGGAGAACATGAATAGGCGACGTTTCAGGTCTGGACCCTGGTTCAGACTAATTGCGGCAGGGGGGAGAGAAATGGAGTGGGGTTGGGATAAAGCCTGGCAAGTATAGGTGGACACAAAGTGCTGGAGTAACTCAGCGGGTCAGGCAACATCTCTGAAGAACATGGATAGGTGACGTTTCGGATCGGGACCCTATTTCATTCTGATTGCAGTGGGGGGGGGGACAAAGCCTGGTATGTGATAAAAGTGGATACAAAGCCTGGCAAGTGATAGGTGAATCCTGTGAGATGGTTCCTCAAGCAGATTGTCAATCATTTGGCAGAATGTCTCATCACCGGAGCTCCCAAGCCAGCAGCAAGCCCTTGCTTGCTGATGGTGAGAAGAGACCTCCCCATCAGATCCTTCATGCATCCAGACCCTCACTCCCGTCGTACAAGATGGCTGCTGTGTGAACGAGACATCCTTTACCTCATTCCAGAGTATGTGTTTGCCAGGAGGGGTGGAATGCAGTGATCTTTCATTCTTCAGGTCCGTTCCAACCCCACGTGTAACACAGGACTCTGTACTCTGTGTAATAATTAATCAAGGATTTTATGCGGAATGCTTGGGATTGAAAAATCTATGCCATGGAGCCAGAATGTAAATGTGAGTCATACAGCATGGAAACAGGCCCTTTGGCCCAACTTGCCTACACTGACCAACATGTCCCATCTACACTAGTCTCACCTATCTGCGTTTGGCCCATATCCCTCTAAACCTGTCCTATCCATGTACCTGTCCAAATGTTTCTTAAACATTGCAATGCCACTTTCCTCAAGTACCAACTCTGGCAGCTCTTTCTATACACCCACCACCCTCTGTGTGTAAAAGGTACCCCTCAGGTTTCTATTACATTTTTAGTTTTATGTTCGACCACTTCCTCATCTACTCCCTCAGCTCAACACCTGCGCTCGGTCTGCATTGACCAATCTGATCTCCCAGTGGCCAAGCACTTCAATTCCCCCTCCCATTCCCAGTTTGACCTTTCTGTCATGGGCCTCCTCCAGTGCCATAGTGAGGCTCACCGGAAATTGGAGGAACAGCACCCCATATTTCGCCTGGGCAGCTTGCAGCCCAGTGGTATGAACATCGACTTCTCCAACTTTAGATAGTTCCTCTGTCCCTCTCTTCCCCTCCTCCTTCCCAGATCTCCCTCTATCTTCCTGTCTCCACCTATATCCTTCCTTTGTCCCGCCCCCCTGACATCAGTCTGAAGAAGGGTCTCGACCCGAAACGTCACCCATTCCTTCTCTCCCGAGATACTGCCTGACCTGCTGAGTTACCCCAGCATTTTGTGAATAAATCGATTTGTACCAGCATCTGCAGTTATTTTCTTATACTCCCTCAGCACGTTGGGTGTCCGTGCTGTTTGACTCTATGACTAATTTAGGATTGATGAATTCTAATGATTCAACTACAACTTTACTGGCTATTCTGCCCACTGACAGCTTAAAACAAACCTTAGCATCCTTTCTTTGCATTGAATTGAATTGAATTGAATTGAATTGAATTGAATTGAATTGAATTGAATTGAATTGAATTGAAAGATACAGCATGGAAACATGCTCCTCGGCTCACAGAGTCCACAAGGACCATCGATCACCCATTCACACCAGTTCTATGGTATTCCACTTTCTCATACATTCTCTGCAAGTTAAGGGCAATTTGCAGAGGCCAATTAACTCAGTTTACTTTTCGGTACAAGTGTACATGATTACAATTAAGACATTCACAATGTTCAGATACAGGATAACGAGCAGAACATTAAGTGTAAAGTAATCTATATACTAAAACTCTCGTTTATTTGTTTCTTTGTTTGTGATCGAACTTCAGCCAAAACGGTACAAGATTACGCAACATTTTTAGGCCAACCTTACTCACCGTCGTCGCTTTAATGGTCGCGCTTTGACAGCGCGAAGGAGGCCCTGGCTCGGGCTGTGCAGCTGGTTCACCCACGGGAGGATGCCCCGACAGCCCTTACCGTGGACGCCTCAGAGTTGGCGGTTGGTGCCGTACTGGAGCAACTCACGGACGGGGGTTGGCGCCCCCTGGCCTTCTTCAGCCGGCACCTCGACAACGCCCAGAGGAAGTACAGCACCTTCGACCGCAAGCTCCTCGCCCTGTACCTGGCCGTTCGTCACTGGAGGGCCGCCCGTTCACCGCTTACATGGACCACAAGCCGCTCACGTTCGCCCTGGCAAAGGTCTCCGACCCATGGTCCGCCCGACAGCAGCGCCAGTTGGCGTACATATCGGAATTCACCACCTCCATCCGCTTCATCGAGGGGAAGGAAAACCGGGTGGCCGACGCGTTGTCTCGCCCCGCCATCAATGCCGTTTTAGAAGTGGCACCCGGCATTGATTATTCTGCCCTGGCGGAGGCCCAACTAACGGACGGGGAGATACCTGCCTACCGGACTGCCATCTCTGTCCTCCGCCTTGAGGATGTTCCCCTCGGCCCCGGAGCAGCGACGATACTATGCGATGTGTCAGCAGGTCAGCCGCGCCCCATCGTCCCGGCCGCGTGGCGCAGGAGGGTGTTCGAGATGGTCCACGGGCTGGCTCACCCATCCATCCGGGCAACGATCGCATTGGTAGCTGTGCGGTTCATGTGGCATGGTCTGCGCAAGCAGGTTGGCCACTGGGCCCGCACCTGCATTCCGTGCCAGATGGCAAAAATTCAACGTCCGGGCGCCACTCCAAGGGATCGGTCTACCCTGCCGCCGTTTCACGCTGAAGGCGCGACTCTCCGGCCCCGACTGGATGGACGAGCTACCATGGGTCTTGCTGGGCATCCGGACTGCGCCCAAGGAAGACCATGGGACATTCCGCCCTTACGTGCCATCGGCCCTCCGGGACTGCGCCTTTGTGTTCCTGCGCCATGACGCCCACCGGACGCCACTCCAGAGGCCGTATGAGGGCCCGTACCGGGTGCTGGAGCACGGACAGACAACCTTTGTTTTGGACATGGGGGGCCGGCCGGAGGCCGTGTCAATTGACCGCCTGAAGCCGGTCCACTTAGACATCGACCAACCGGTGCGGGTTGCCCAGCCTCGGCCACGAGGTTGCCCCCCTTTGCGCGTCCCACCACCTGTCCCTCCAACTGTGCCTCCGCCGGCCCCTCTGTCGACCGATTACCGTACGCGGTCCGGTCGGGTTGTGCGACCACCAGTGCGTTTCGTGCCTCCGGTTCTGGGGGGGGGGGTCCTGTGGCAGCTCCCAAGGGTCGGGCCATACTACTACCGACCCCTCGGCACGGGAATGGACCAGTCCAGGGAGGCGGTCCGGTACCAGGTATATAAGGACAAGGTTTTGGGCGCGAAGCCATTCCGGCAGACTCGACCCGTCTGATAACCGAGGTATAATAAAATATAACGTCCCCGAAATACCTGGCTCCTTGCCTTGATTTCGGGCCTTTATCGATGCACCACAGTAGTTTTATTGAAATGGGTGTTATATTTTTTAAGTTATTCACATTTTAAAGTTTAAATCTATCTCCTTGGCAGAGAGGAGGAAGTGAGGGAGGGAGGGGTAGGAGGGAGGATAAGGGGGGTTGAGGGGGATGGAGTGGGGGGAGGGGAGGGGGAGGTGAGGGGGGTGGAGGGAAAGGGAAGGGGAAGGGAAAGGGGAAGGGGAGGGGAGGGGAGGGATGGAGGGAGGGAGGGAGGGAGGGAGGGAGGGAGGGAGGGAGGGAGGGAGGGAGGGAGGGAGGGAGGGAGGGAGGGATGGAGGGAGGGAGGGAGGGAGGGAGGGAGGGAGGGAGGGAGGGAGGGAGGGAGGGAGGGGGAGAGGGAGGGGGAGAGGGAGGGGGAGGGGGGAGAGGGGAGGGGGGGAGGAGAGGGTGCTGCACCAATCCAGGAGAGGTTTGGGACCAACGGGTCCACTTGGTCTATATCCAATAAAATCTGATTTTCAAACTTATGTACCTCTTGTCTGATGGGAGAGGGGAGAAGAGGGAGTGACCGGGATGAGATGTCGTTGGAATTGTGAGAGGAAACTGGAATTGTGAGAGGAAACTGGTGCACCCGGATGAAACTTATCTTCCCCTTCCAACCACCTGCAGCAGGAATGATTTATATGAGCAGGAAACCTGGACTAAATGAAACTAAGGAAGATGTTTATAATCAAAGGCTTATGTTCAAGTTTTCTTGGCGTTTGTCAATGAATGGAATGCGTCCAAATTCAGTGTGTTGCCATTAAAAACATGTCCTACTTGCAATGAAAGAAAGGATGTTTAGATAAAAGGAATTCCTACCCAACATTTCTTTATCTCTCATCAAATACTTTGCAATCAAATACTTAGCAAGATGTCAAAACATTTCATAACAAGCTACAGTGTTTTGTTTGTGTTTACTGACCTCAACCTGAAGAATAAGTGTAAGAAAATAACTGCAGATGCTGGTACAAATCGAAGGTATTTATTCACAAAGTGCTGGAGCAACTCAGCAGGTCAGGCAGCATCTCAGGAGAGAAGGAATGGATGACGTTTCGGGTCGAGACCCTTCAGCATTTTATGGTACTTCAATAATTGATTGCTGAAAGCATTAGCAGGGTTCCTAGTGGCTTTCAGAGAATGAGAGGTTTAGGTTTAATATTGTCACGTGTACCGATGGTCGTTTTGCGTGCTATATAACCAGATCAGATAAGACTATACGTAAATACCATCAAGTCAAACTCAAGAACAATAGATAGAGCAATGAGGAAGATACAGAGTGCAGAATATAGTTCTCAACATTGTAGTGCATCAGTTCCATAAACAAAGTGCAATGGGTTAAAAGTGAATCGGACAGTACCCTAACATATGGAAGGACCGTTCAGAAGCCTGATATCAGAGAGAGATAAGCTGTTCCTGACTGTGGTGGTGGGTGCTTTCAAGCTTCTCTTTCTTCTGTCCGATGGGAGCAGGGGGAAGAAGGAACAACCAGGGTAGCACGAGTCATAGTTATACACCATTAACCTGTCCATGCCGAACAAGATACCCCATCCACACTAGTTCCACCTGCCTGCATTTGGCCCATTTCCCTCGACACCTTTCATATCCTTTCATAAATATTTTGATTATGTTGGCTGCTTTTCCAAGGTAGCGTGAAGTGTAGAAGGAGTTAATTGTGGTGTGTCTGGACTGTGTGATTGATGGATAAAGGGCCTGTCCCACTTTAGGCGATTTTAAGGCGACTGCCGGCGACTGTCAAAGTCGTAGCAGATCGCCAAACTTTTCTTTTACCCGATGACAATGACCACGACAATGCCAAGTCAGGTCGAGATTACAGCGTCTTTGGAAACATCGCGAAATTCCCGTGCTGTCAATGCTTCTCCGGCGTCCTATTTTTTGCTGAAATCACTGACAAGTCGGTAAGTACTTGAGAGTTTTGAACTATAACATCTTGTATGGGTTACTTAAAAACCAAGCATCACTGTAACAAGGCATAAACTGGATTTACTTCCAGTTTACTAATAGCTGTATTAAAAAAAAAAAATTTAAGTGGTTAAGTGGATTTTTGTGAAAAGTGTGTGGGCATTCTTTGAAAATGTACGGGAGATGCATATCTGGTTTCTGGGTTGCAATGACAAATTTAAAGTAGAAAAACTGAATAAACACTGTAAATAGGCTATGAATGGACACCTCGGTTACAACAGATTCAACCCAATATAACTGAAATCCATTATAAAGCAGTTTGTACTAAAGAGGGGAGATTGTATTTGGAAATGCTGATATCTTGGTATCAAGCTCACCCCACAATATAAACATTGAATAATCAGCATAATCCAAGACCAGTCTCATCCCAGTCACGCCCTCTTCTCCCCTCTCCCATCAGGTGAGAGGTGCAGAAGTATGTAAACACACACCTCGAGATTTAGGGACAGTTTCTTCCCAGCTGTTATCAGGCGACTGAACATCCTATCAACAACTAAAGATCGGTCCTGATCTACCATCTACCTCAATGGAGACCCTCAGACTATCTTTAATCGGACTTAACTGGACTTTATCTTGCACTAAAAGTTATTCCCTTTATCCTGTATCGAAACGCTGTGGACATCCTGATTGTGATCATGTATAGTCCTTTCGTTGACGGGATAGCAGGCAACAAAAAGCTTTTCACGGTACACGTAACAATAAACTAAACTAAACTATAAATAAAACAGGGACATTTAAAAGACACTTGGCCAGATGCCTGGATAGGAAAAGTTTGGAGGGATATGTACCAAACGCACAGCAGTTAGGATGAGCGTAGATGTGGCATCTTGATCGGCATGGATGAGTTGGGCCAAAGGGTCTGTTTCTCTGCCACATCGCTCTACAACTCTATGATCTACTATGACCTCCAGCACCACCAAAGTGCCAAGGTTGCAAGGTTATCGGAGTTCCACTGTTCCGAGAGAGATGTAGAAATTAACCGAAACACCACCTATCCATGTTCTCCAGATTTGCGACCTGACCCGCTGAGTTACTCCAGCACTTTGTGTCCTTCTGAGAGAGATAATGGGGTAGCGAGGAAAATATTCAAGAGAGTTTAGTTTATTTTATTTTGGGAAAGGTTGGTCCGAAGGGCTTTTCACTGTGCTGTACATCTCTACGTGTATGATTCACTTGGACAAGGGAGGCATGAGCGATGCGAGAGATATTTAGTATAAAATAGTCAGATGTAGTTGATTTCACCAACAAGCCTTCAGCATAACCTATTTACATAGATCAGTTATCACATTAAGTTTAATCAAATCCGACACAGCGAACAAATACAGCCCAACTTCCCAGTTCAGCAGCGATAGGCAGAGAGTAACGTTGGTTGGCTTAACTGAAGAGGCATTCAATTAAATGTGTATATGGTCAATAATTCTGACAGGCCGGCAATAAATAAGCCAGAGATCTTTACATCTCCGAATGCTAGGATTTCTTTGGGACAGTTACGCCAACTCATTATTGTAATTCGTAAGTATATATCCGTTTACAATCTTGTTGAGATGCTTACAAGTAAAAGTCTGCTGTTATCATTTGTGCTAATCGAGGCAGTGGTTTGTTAAAAAACCTGTAGGTAATTCCTGCTTTACTTGGCAAAGAAAGGCACATTCCTTCACTTAGAGTGGAAGCATGTGAGGTGCCTGCTGTGATGGATAGGAATTTCAGGTAAGCAATCACACAATACCACGAAAAGTATTATAAAACATTGAATTCACCAATTTTGAGTAATACCACCCTACCCACCCTCTCATTCCTGTGACCCCCCCCCCCCCCACACTGACATGGTGGCACAGCAATGGAGTTGCTGCCTTACAGCGCCAGAGACCCGGGTTCAATCCTGATTGTGAGTACTCTCTGTATGAAATTTGTACGTTCTCCCCATGACTGCGTGGGTTTTCTCCGGGTGCTCCGGTTTCCTCCCATGCTCCAAAGACGTACAGGTTTGTCAGTTAATTAGCTTCAGTAAAATTGTAAATTGTCTATAGTGTGTGTAGGATAGTGTTAGAGTATGAGGATCGCTGGTCGGCGCAGACTCGGTAGTCTGAAGGTGCTTGTTTCCGTGCTGTATCTTTAACTAAACTAAACACACATTTCCCCCACCATCTCCCACCCCTTCAGTCACCCTATTCCTTTCTGCTCCTCCCAGGCTCATCTCCAATCCTCAAGTCGCCTCTTTCCTTTTACCCCCCCCCACTCCACCTTTCTGCCCACTTCCAATGAGATCCCACCCTCCAGCTTTACATTTCAGTCCTCCTCTCCTCTCCCTGTCTGACAGCCTTTTGTCTCCTTATCACCTCCAGTCTTTGTCACACATTCCACCCATCTGCCAAGCACATTCCTCACCTGTATCCACCTATCACTTCCCGGTCCTTGCCCCACCCCCACCTCTCTTTGTCAACGTTGTCAGCCCCTGCTGAAGAAGGGTGCCTACCCAAAAAGTCGTCTCTCCACTTCCAGCATTTTGCATTTTGCTCAAGATTCCCTATATCTGCAGTTTTGTGTGTTTGCACCGTATTTTACAGCCAATGTTCCTCCATTATTTCTGGAATGGCGGAACTGTTGTATGTTGAAAGACTGGAGTGACTGGGCTTGTATACGCTGGAATTTAGAAGGATGAGGGGATCTTATTGAAACATATAAGATTATTAAGGGATTGGATACGCTAGAGACAGGAATCATGTTCCCAATGTTGGGGGAGTCCAGAACCAGGGGCCACAGTTTAAGAATAAGGGGTAGGCCATTTAGAACAGAGATGAGGAAAAACTTTTTCACTCAGAGAGTTGTAAATCTGTGGAATTCTCTGCCTCATAAGGCAGTGGAGGCCAATTCTCTGGATGCTTTCAAGAGAGAGTTAGATAGAGCTCTTAATGATAGCGGAGTCAGGGGGTATGGGGAGAAGGCAGGAACGGGGTACTGATTGTGAATGATCAACCATGATCACATTGAATGGCGGTGCTGGCTCGAAGGGCTGAATGGCCTATATGGGAAAGCAAAGTGAGATGAAAAGTTAATGGAATTGTTTTGCCCTGATCTGAACAAAAATATTTTCAGATTGCTCGATGTAAAGAATGTGTTATAGCAAGTAGATTCTGATGAGGGATGCATCTTTGACATGTTTTAACACACCGTTCGTTGGAAGTCATCGATGAACTGTGAACGTTAAAGTCAACACAGCATTTCAGCAAGGCTTCCTTCAATAAAGATTTCAGCAATGGCTGAATGTTACACTTGAAGGTCTTAGTGGGGCGAAGACCATAGTCAAAGACATACTGGTTTATTATTGGCACATATACCATGATACAGCTTTTGACACGGTTCCAGATAATACTATCCATGAATACAAGCAAACCATACACAAATACAACAGGTAGACTGAAGAGAAAAATACCAGAGTGCAGAAAATAGTTTCTCAGTATTGTAGCATTACAGTTCCAGGAAAATGTCCAATGTTCGCAATGAGGTAGGTCGTAAGATTGGGACTACATCCTAGCTTATGGCAGGACCGTTCAGAAGCCTGATAACAGAGGGGAAGAAGCTGTTCCTGAGTCTGCTGGTGTATGCCTTCAAGCTTCTGTATCTTCTGCTGGATGGGAACAGGGAGAAGATGGAATGACCAGGGTGGGACATCTTTGATTATGTTGGCTGCTCATCTGAAGCAGCATGAAGTGTAGATGGAGTCAATGGTGGGAAGGTTGGGTTGTGGGATGGAATGGGCTACATCCTCAACTCTCTGTAATTTCTTGCGATTTTGGACAGACCTGGTGCCAAACCAGGCTGTGATGCAGACTGACAGTATGCTTTCTATGGCGAATCTGTAGAAGTTTGTGAGTTCCTGGATACATGCTGAATCTCCTCAGCCTCCTCAGGAAGGAACGGCTTTGGTGTACTTTCCTGACTGTCACATTAATGTGGTTGGTTCACATCAGATCATTGTTCATATCAACGCCAAGGAACTGGAAGCTCTCAATCATTTCCACTTCCACACCATTGATGCTAATTAGGACATGTACTCCATCATGCTTCTTGAAGTAAATGCGGATTGTGCTAAAACTACAAAACAGAATATAATATTTTTTTTAACACAGAAAATAAATTTATACAGTAAATTAAATTAGTCCCTGGTGATATGAGAGTTAACAGTCCTGATGGCCTGTGGGAAGAAACTCCGACTCATCCTCTCAGTTTTCACAGCATGACAGCGGAGGCATTTGCCTGACCGTAGCAGATGGAACAGTCCGTTGCTGGGGTGGTAGGGGTCCCCCATAATGTAGCTGGTTCTGGACCTGCACCTCCTGATGTATAGGTCCTGCAGGGGGGCGAGTGTAGTTCCCATAGTGCGTTCAGCCGAACGCACTACTCTCCGCAGAGCCTTCCTGTCCTGGGCAGAGCTGTTCCCAAACCAGATTGTGATGTTCCCGGACAAGATGCTTTCTACAGCCCCAGAGTAGAAGCGCTGAAGGATCCTCAGAGATACTCTGAATTTCCTCAACTGTCTGAGGTGGTAAAGGCGCTGCCTTGCCTTACTCACCAGTGCGGCAATGTGTGTTGTCCATGTCAGATCCTCTGTGATGAAATACATAGTTTTAAGATAAGAACGTCAAAGCTAAATGTGATGTGCAGGGCAACATTTTCGCATAGTATGCCTGGAACGTGCTGCCAGGGGTGGTGGTGGAGGTAGAAACAATAGTGGCCTTTAAGGAACTATTTGGTAGGCACATGGAGATGCAGGGAATAGAGGGATATGGATTAAGTGCAGGCAGATAAGAGTTGGTCTTGGCATTATGTTCGGACCAGACAACGGGGGCTGTAGGGCCTGTTCCTGCGCTGTACTGTTCTATGTTCTAAAATACTGAGTGACCAGCATAGTGAACAATGACCGCATGCCTCTCAAGACCATTATTGTAAAGACACTCGACAGACCAATGAAAAGTGCTTGGGCACCACAGTGGCACAGCAGTAGAGTTGCTGGCTTATAGTGACCTGGGTTTGATCTGACCATGGGTGCTGTCTGTACGGAGTTTGTACGTTCTCCCTGTGCCCGCGTGGGTTCTCTCTGGGTGCTCCGGTTTCCTCCCACATTCCAAAGGCCTGAATAGAGTGGAGGTGGAGAGGAATTTCTTTAGAAGGAGAGTGGAGAATCTGTGGAATTCATTGCCACAGACTCCTGTGTAGGCCGTCAATGGATACTTTTTGGGTGGAGATTGATAGATTGTTGATTAGTAAGTGTGTCAGGGGTTATGGAGAGAAGGCAGGAGAATGGGGTTGAGAGGGGAAGATGGATCAGCCATGATCGATTGTCAGATTAGACTTGATGGGCCGAATGGCCTAATTTCGCTCCTAGAACTTATGAACCTGTGAACAAAGACGTGCAGGTTTGTTGGTTAATTGGCTTCTGTAGATTATCCCGAGTGTGTAGCAGAGAACTAGTGTACAGGTGATCGATGGTCAGCGCGGGCTCGGTGGGCCAAAGGACCAATTTCTGCTCTGTATCTCTACAGTCTTGTGAGAATGCAGGCAAACGTTGCACCTTCCAAGCAAAGGTATGCCTGCAGATGTCGTGCTTGGCTGAGCTTCTCTCAAGGATACAAGCAACGCCAAAGGTACCGACCTTGAGCCGATCGACAAAGCGAGGCAGATTTCAGTCTCTCAGCCATTCCTACACGCGATCCGAAAAGGTCACTAAACAAGATGAGGCAATGCCACATTGAGGAAAGTTATCCAAACAGAGCAGAAAGAGGCATGATGTATTGGTTTAAGGCCGATCTTCCATGTGAGAGACAAATTGGACATTCAAGTTGGCCTAACCCTCAATGCAAAAGGGTAATTGCTCCCAATCTGAAGGACATATGTGATGAAACACATTCTCTCCTCACAAGATAGACACAAAATGCTGGAGTAACTCAGCGGGTCAAGCAGCATCTCTGGAGAAAAGGAAAAGGTGATGTTTCGGGTCGAGACCCTTCTTCAGAGTGTGAGTCAGAGGAGAGGGAAATTAGAAGTATCAAAATGTACAGAACAAATCAGAGCCCGCACCGATGACTCAAGAAAGGTGGAGCCCACAATGGTCCATTGATGGCCATGGAAGAGGTGATAACAAAGGGATACAAACAGTGATATCTGCAGGACAACTAGGGTTGGGGAGGGGCGGAGAGAGAGAGAATGCAAGGGTTCTTTGAAATTAGAGAATTCAATAATTCGTACCACTGGGCTGTTAGCTGATCAAGCGAAATATGAGGTGCAATTGCTCCAATTTGCGTGTGGCCTCACCCTAACAGTAGAGGAGGCCGAGGACAGAAGGTCAGTATGGGGGAATGGGAGGTGGAGTTAAAGTGTTCAGCAACCGGGAGATTGTCTCCTCACATCTAGGAATGGATGATTGACTGTGCAGATGAGACACCTTGTGTCGAGATGTGAGAACTGCAGGTTTATTTTGAGATACCACATCGAAACAGAGCCGAAGGGTCCACGCCAACCATCGATTACCCGTTCACACGTCCGCACCCATTCCCTACACACGAGGGGCATATCTTTACCGAGGCCAATTAACCTACAAACCCACACGTCTTTTGGATGTGTGGGGAAACGAGAGCACCCAAAGCAAACCCAGACGGTCACGGGGAGAACGTGCAAACTCCAGTCAGACGGCAGGTCAGGATCGATCCCGGGTCTCTGGCGTTGTGTGGCAGCAGCTCTGCCAGGTTCTTGGCATGTGCCTCTTGGTGCATGCCTTGCACTATCTGCTCATAGCTCGGTGTGGTCTATAAATGCAAGTTGCTGTCATTTTTATCTCGGCAGAATTTGGCCGTGTGTGTGGCACTTGCCAAAAAAACGTGTGATTGCAAGAGTGGGGCTAATGTTAATCCAGAAAGCACTTGAAACTGACGGCATCGCATGCACCAACAATGTCATGGCCCAGAGGTGCTGCGGCCAGAAGATTGGACGGTCGCGGGACCTCGTTGGCTGGCGGGACCGGTAACCTGCCCGAAGGCTCGTCCGGACCCACCTGAAGGCTTGTCAGTCGGAAGGACCGGGAGCTCTCCCAAAGACTCATTGGGAACCCGCCCGAAGGCTCATCGGTCGGCGGGACCGGGAGGGAGCATGAGAAGTCGGATCGCAAGGAGCAAGGGCCCTTAGGACGGTGAACCGGGGTGATGCCTCCAGCGCTCTCAAGGGCAGCTGCAGGAGGTGTCCCCCGGGAAACAAAGATGGCCAGACGAGGAGAGGAGAGGGACTTCAGTTTGTGGGAACTGCTCCTAGTACATTGATCGCAACTGGACTTCGGATTTTGAATAATGGCGCCAAAAATGGCGGTGCCTGCATGTGCAATATATGCAAAAAGAATTTCACTGTGCAGTTGCATATTTGACAAATAAAGCACTATTGAACCGTTGAACCAGTTTGTCTGGCGAAATGCCTCATCGCCAGGATTCACCAACAAGCACCAACACCTTGCTTGGTTGGCAGTGAAAGGGGACCTCCCAGTCAGATCCATCCGGTACCATCGGAATCTGACACACTGATGCACGCTGCCCTCAGGACATCTCTATGGAGAGGAGATGGCTGGCCACCTCCTCGCTGAGTGTGGATTTGTGAAGAGGGTCTGGAGAAAGATGCAAGGGTCCTTGTCACAGTTCATCCCGGCCGGCCATAACAGAGGACTCTCTGATTTACGGACTGTTCCCAGGGACACATTCGGAGACCAACATCGTGCTGCTGGAAGGTCAGCAACTCGGTGAAAGATTCTCTTTGGTCTGCCCGAAACTTGTTGGTCTCCCAGCAGAGTGAGATGTCCGTCAGGGAATGTTGCAGACTGGCCCGCTCCAGACTGCAGGAGTACGCGCTGAGGGACGCACTGAGGCTCGGTGCAGCCAACGCCAAGGCTCTGTGGGTGTATGGAACGAGTTGCCGGAGGAGGTAGTTGAGGCCGGTACTATCGCAATGTTTAAAAAACAATTGGTCAGGAAAGTGGATAGGACAGGTTTAGAGGGATACGGGCCAAACACAGGCAGATGGGACTAGTGTAGATGGAACATGTTGGTAAGTGTGGGCAAGTTGTGCCGAACGGCATGTTTCCACGCTGTACGACCCTATGACTCTATAACTTAGTTAATTACTTTGTTTATGAAGTTATTGTAAATTAAGAATCAGCTTTATATATTGATGGTTTATTTATTTATATTTTATGTGTGCAGGTTTATGGTAGAATCCCGGGGAAGTTAATGGGAGTGTGAGGAGAATAAAGTGAGCAGTGCACATGGGCGCTCGATGGTCAGCATCAAATGGGCTAAAGGGCCTTTTCATTGGGCTTTGTGACTCTTTGATTCTATTTTTTTTACAGACTACAGAAATGGAATCTCAGTCCCGTGCAGCCAACGAGATCGACATTCCAGATTATGTTCACTACGTCATTTGCTGCTGCATTTTTGTGATTGGTACCACAGGAGTTTTGGTGAACCTATCAGTGGTGTACGCATTTTACAGGTACATTAATAAATCTTGTGTTATGGAAGCTCTTCCCTTTGTCTATAGCTTTGCCTGTTGTCCATTTTTAGAAGATTCCTCCAATGACCCTGCCTCAGAAGGCAGTGGAACCAATTCTCTGAATGCATTCAAGATAGAGCTAGATAGAGCTCTTAAGGATAGCGGAGTCAGGGGGTATGAGGAGAAGGCAGGAACGTGGTACTGATTGAGAATGATCAGCCATGATCACATTGAATGGCGGTGCTGGCTCGAAGGGCCGCATGGCCTCCTCCTGCACCTATTGTCTATTGTCTAATACTAGCCCCAAAGTTATATCCGTTCATGTAGGAGAAAATGGAAAGGACACGTGGAGCTGGTGTTCAAAATCACGGGCGATTTATTAAAACTGGTGCGCACCTGAAGACCAGTCAAAGCTGATCTACTGAGCACGACTTTGGTAAAGCTTTTACATTCTCAGATGACAATGTTGCACATAAACTTGATTAACAGTAAAGTAAGGTTTGATTACAGAATGAAGTTACAGAAAGACTTAACTAGATTGTAAACTAGGTCTTGATTACAGAATAAAATGATTATCCACATGTCTAACGTAGTTGACAATAGATCTAATTTTCTGTTACAACGATGGGCGCATGCTGTAACATAATCAATGAAGTTCCTGAAACTTGGGTGACATCACCACTGCATTCCATGTCTCTACTTTTAGGCTTTATCTGTGGTTCTCTGTCACCACATTAGCACAATCCACATCCCTATTTACTAGTTATTAGCCCTCACAATTCTTTCCCCTGTAACAGTCCTCCACTGGTGACTGCACCTCTACCTCTTTATTTCTGGAATCCTCTCCCTAAAACTTTCTAACTTTCTTTCATAGAAACATACAGTTGGAAATGGACAATTCAGCCCAACTTGTCCATGGCAACCAAGCTGCCCCATCTAAGCTGGTCCCATTTGCCCGCATTTGGTCCATATCCCTTTAAACCTTTCCTATCCATGTACCTGTCCAATTCATCCTTTGTGATGCTCATAAAACCCTTAATATTTTCATAATTAATAACAGAAAATATAAGAAATGTTAATCTGGTCTGGTAGCATCTAAGGGCAGACAAACTGAGCTGCTGCCAATGACACTTCTTCAGAACTGGGAAATGTATGCATATTTCAGAGAGTGTTGTTGAACTGAGAGACTATGGGGTACAAGGACTGAATGTGGCAATAGGTGATTTGGGTGGTGAAGAAATCATATACACGTTTACCTTTATCAGCCATAGCAATGAGTATACAAGTTGGGATGTCTTATTACAGTTGTATAAAACATTGTCTTATTACATTGCACTTGAAGTATTGTAGGCAGTTCTGGTCGCTAAGTAATGAAGGAAGAAATCAGGCTTGGGAGGATGCAGAGAGGACACACAAATGATGTTCCTGGGATTAGAGGGCATGAGTTATAAGAGATTGAATAGGCTGGGATAGTTTTCCCTGAAGTGCAGGAGACTAAGGGTGCCCATTTATAACATGATAAAGGTCATAAATAGGGCAGATGGTCTGGTTTAGTTTAGTTTAATGTTACATGTAACAAGGTACAGTGAAAAGCTTTTTTGTTGAGTGCAATCCAGTCAGTGGCAAGACTACACATGATTACTATCAAGCCATCCACAGTGTACACATGCAGGGTAAAGGGAATAACTTTTTGTGCAAGATAAAGCCTAGTAAACTCAGATTAAAGATAATCTGAGGACCTCCGATGAGGTAGATGGTAGCTTAGGACCGCTCTCTAGTTGGTGATAGGACGGTTCAGTTCCCTGACAACAGCGGGGAAGAAACTTTCCCTGAATCTGGAGGTGTGCGTTTTCACGCTTCTGTACCGCTTGCTGTTGTCAGGCAACTGAACCATTCTATCAGCAACTAGTTACCTGCAAGGACATGCCTGGGTAATGGTTGTGTGCATCGAGCTGCTTCTGTGTCAGAAGGTAATCCTGTGACTGGAACACATAGTTCAGGCTGACACGCCCAGCGCTGAACTACAGTGGTGGAGCTGCTACCTCCTGCAGGAGCTGTTTAAATTATCCCCCTTCCCCAAGTGAGAATTTACAAACTCGGACACTCATTTAGATCCTTATCCACTAGGCGAGGGGGGCAAAGTCTAAGGCTTTAGGGAATGTCCGGGATGACACACATCCAATGCTAATGGCCTTGTCGAGAGAGCGTGAAATGTAGCTGGAGTCAATGGAAGGGAGGTTGGTATGCGTGATGGTCAGGGCTGCGTTCACGCCTCTCTGCAATTTCTTGCAATTCAATGTTGACTGCCAGCCGCTGAAGAGCACTAGACAGACAATAACACACAGGGTAACCGCAATAAGACAGCCAATAATGCCTTGTGTTAGTGTTGATGCCAATTATTGCCAGAAGTGCCTGGGGAATTTCTAAAACATAAATGTAATTAACAAACAGAAGTTGCCAGTGTTACAGTGAAAGCATCTAAGCTTGGTTGCCCAGTTAAATCACAGTCCCACAGCATCAGAGACCCAAGTTCTTTGGTTTCTGTAAAATTATAAATTATCCCTAGTGTGTAGGATAGAGTTAGTGTATGGGGTGATCGCTGGTCGGCGTGTACTCGTTGGGCCGAAGGGCCTGTTTTTGCTCTGTATCTCCAAAGTCTAAAGTAAAGTACACTACAAGGGAATTAATTATATGGCCTCGTTCAATGTCATCAATGATTTTATACACCTTTGTAAGATCACCCATCAACCTCCTGCGCTCCAAGGAATAAAGTCCCAGTCTGCTCAACTTTTCCCTATAGCTCAGGTCCTCAAGTCCTGGCAACATCCTCATAAATCCTCTTTGCACCCTTTCCACATCCTTCTTTATAAGAGGGTGACCAAAGCTAGACGCCGTACTCCAAATTCTTTGCACAAATTCTGCTCTGCCTCCCAAACAATTGTCATCCTTTCCCAATCGTTGCATAAAGGGCATTCATTCACTTCAAGGGAATATGGCAGCCAAAGCAAAGAAACAAAGATGTGCTATGAAGATTGAGTCTGTAGAGGGGTCACAACCTGAAATGTTGGGTCTTAAGATCAACATTTCATGTCAGGGCCCTTCTTCAGACCCAATCTTCATCGCAATCCTTCGTAACTTGCTCTGGAAGACATGGACAGGTGATGTCTTGGGTCAGGATTAAGTCACCTATCCATGTCCCCCTGAGACGCTGTCTGACCCTATGAAATACTCAAGCAGTCCTTGTGTCCTTTTTTTCTATTAAGCTGTTGCAAGACTGGAAATATTTAATGATAGGAAAAGTGGTGTTACTCAAGAGACTACAGATGCTGGAATCTGAAGTAAAAAACAAAGAACTCATGGGGTCAGGCTGCATCTGTGAAGTGAAATGGACAGACGATGTTTCAGGGTTGGGACATTCCCCTTACATTTGACCTCCCAATGTGCAACACGTAGTTTAGTTTAGTTTAGCTTAGTTTAGTTTAGTTTATTATAGACAATAGACAATAGGTGCAGGAGTAGGCCATTCGGCCCTTCGAGCCAGCACCGCCATTCAATGTGATCATGGCTGATCATTCTCAATCAGTACCCCGTTCCTGCATTCTCCCCATACCCCCTGACTCCACTATCCTTAAGAGCTCTATCTAGCTCTCTCTTGAATGTATTCAGAGAATTGGCCTCCACTGCCCTCTGAGGCAGAGAATTCCACAGATTCACAACTCTCTGACTAAAAAAGTTTTTCCTCATCTCTGTTCTAAATGGCCTACCCGTTATTCTTAAACTGTGGCCCTGTGTACCAAGGTACAGTGAAAAGCTTTTTTGTTGCGTGCTATCCAGTCAGTGGAAAAACAATACATGATTACAATCAAGCCGTCCATAGTGTACAGATACAGGATAAAGGGAATAACATTTCATGCAAGATAAAGTCCAGTAAAGTCCGATTAGATAGTATGAAGGTCTCTAATGAGGTAGGTGGGAAGTCAGGACCGATCTCTCCTTGGTGATAGGGTGGTTCAGTTGCCTGAGAGCAGCTGGGAAGAAACTGTCCCTGAATCTGGAGGTGTGTGTTTTCAAACTTTTATACCTCTTGCCTGAGGGTGAGGAGAAGAGGAAGAGGTGAGACTCGTTCTTGAATATGCTGGTGGCCTTGCCGAGGCAGCGTGAGGTGGAGATGGAGTCACTTTCGTGTAGCTTGCATTAACCTCACACTTGCTCGGATAAAACTCGATCTGCCATTTCTCCGCCCATACCTGTAACTGATCTACAGTATATGCCCCTGCCCATTTAGCCAGCCTTCCTCGCTCTCCGCAACTCCACAAATTTTGATGCAAGGCTGAAAACTTACTAACTGACTCATCTACATTTACGATCAATATCGCCCACCATTCACACTGAATTACGGTCGGGTGTATCTCTGGCAGTGAGTCTGTGCATAATTCCGAAAGTCTCGGACATAAAGATCCCCTTTGTTTTAAATGTTCTGACCAATCAATTTTGAAATGTTCTTTTATTCTAAAAGTGTTTGCATTGTGTTTCTCATTCAAGTGCTTTCAATAGAGTAGGTTTCCCAGGACACATGAAGCATTATTAGTTTCCAAAGTTCCCCCAATGTGCTTCACAAACGTCCTTGTCGCTTTGTTCATCTGTCTGTGATCTGGAATTCAAATCCTATTCGGCAGCTTCTGCTCAGATTCGATTAAAACCACTCTTCCTGAAACATTGTTGATATCAGATTCCAAGTGAACTTTCAAACCGTAAGTGAAAGACAAAATATACTCATTTTAAAAGAGACTTTCATGACCTCAAATTCTCCCAGAGCACCTGAAATGCACATTTTTAAAGTGCAATCTCAGTAGTAATTTGAAAGACACTTTGACATCTACATGGATAGGAAAGGTTTTGTAGCAGTTAACCCTCCATTCCCTGTATCTTCATTCACACTGCATACCCTCACAAACACATGCTCAGTCCGCCTTGGCCTACGTAATCTCCCAGTTGCAAAACATTTTAACTCCCCTTCCTATTCCCACACTGACCTTTCTGTCCTGGCCTCCTCCACAGTCAGAGTGAGGCCACACACAAATCGCAGGGACAGCACCTCATATTTCCTTTAGGCAGCTAACAATCCAGTGGTATGAATGTTGATTTCTCTAATTTCAAGTAACCCTTGCATTCCCTCCCCCCCCCCCCTCCCCCCACCCCCCACCCTAGTCTTCCTTCTCGTACCATTATTGGCATCCTTGTATCCCTTCATCATCACTTCTTCCCCAGCCAACAATGGGCAATTATGGGTTCCATCCTTCCTTAACATAAAAACATAGTGACATAGAAAATAGATGCAGGAGTAGGCCATTCGGCCCTTCGTGCCAGCACCACCATTCAATATGATCATGGCTGATCATCCAAAATCAGTACCCCGTTCCTGCTTTCCCCCCTATATCTCTTGATCCCGTTAGCCTGAAGAGCTAAATCTAACTCTCTCTTGAACACATCCAGTGAATTAACCTCCACTGCCGTCTGTGGCAAAGAATTCCACAGATTCACAACTCTCTGGGTGAAAAAAAAAATCCTCATCTCAGTTCTCAATCACCTACCACTTATTCTTAAACTGCGACTCCTGGTTCTGGACTCCCCCAAAATCGGAAACATTTTTTCTGCATCTAGCCTGTCCAATCCCTTAAGAATTTTATATGTTTCTATAAGATACCCTCTCATCCTTCTAAATTCCAGTGAATACAAGCCCAGTCGACCCATGCTTTCATCGTATGTCAGTCCCGCCATCCCAGGAATTAACCTGGTGAACCTACGCTGCACTCCCTCAATAGCAAGAATATCCTTCCTCAATTTAGAGAGCAAAACTGCACACAATATTCCAGGTGTGGTCTCACCAGGGCCCTGTACCACTGCAGTAGGACCTCCTTGCTCCTATACTCGAATCCTCTCACTATGAAGGCCAACACGCCATTTGCTTTCTTCACTGCCTGCTGTACCTGCAGGCTTACTTTCAGTGACTGATGTACAAGCACACCCAGGTCTCATTACACCTTCACTTCTCCAAATCTGACACCATTCAGATAATAATCTGCCTTCTTGTTCTTGCCACCAAAGTGAATAACGTCACATTTATCCACATTATACTGCATCAACCATGCATCTGCCCATTCACCCTGCAGCCTCATAGCATCCTCCTCGCAGCTCACCCAGCTTTGTGTCATCCGCAAATTTGGAGATGTTACATTTAATTCCCTCATCTAAATCGTTAATATATATTGTAAATTACTGGGTTCCCGGCAAATTGGCACCCCACTAGTCAGTCAGTCTGAAGAAGGGTTCCGACCTGAAGCGTCACCTATTCCTTTTCTCCAGAGATGCTGCCTGACCCGCTGAGTTACTCCAGCACTTTGTGTCTATCTTTGGTGTAAACCAGCAATTGCAGTTCCTTTCTGTACATTCTTTACTCTATGTATTTTCTGACTGATGAAGGACAATGTGCCAAAAGCCTTTTTGACCACTAAACACATAGATAATCTTGGCAGGAAGATCTAGAAGTGAGAGTGCTGGTGCATAAAACTAAAACACTTCGCAGGAAATTCTCCAGGCAAGTCGACACACCTACCTCGTTTTGCATGCATGTTACAACAGGGTGCATAACTATAAACCAGCAGTGCCTAGAAATCTCACTCAGTGGAATATTAAATGTCTCCTATATGACATCTCCAATAAGACCAGCCGTTTAACTGTTTGTGGTGTTGGAACCATTCCGCTGAATACATGGAATATAGAGCATAGAACGTTAGGAGCGGCACGGTGGCGCAGCGGTAGAGTTGCTGCCTTACAATGCCAGAGACCCGGGTTCGATCCTAACTACAGGTACTGTGGCTTCTATGCTGTGGCTTTTTATAATTCCAAGTTAGGCAGTGATCTGAATGGTAACAGCAGATATTTATCTCCTCATGAGTTAAAAGGAGACCATTCGGCAAATCAGATCAATACTGGCTCTCAGAGCAATTCCATCAATTCTATATCCCCTGCAACCCATTAACGTCACGTGCCCTTCACAACACCCTCCAGATTATCCTTTCATCCACGCACACTTGGGGAAATTTATAGCAGCCAATTAACCCACCAAATATTCTGAAGGAGGGTCTTGATCCAAAACGTCACCTATCTATGTTCTCCAGGGAAACTGCCTAACCCGCTGAGTTACTCCAGCATCTGAGGGATAGCTTTTTCACATAAAGGATGATGGGTGTATGGAACAAGCTGCCAGAGGAGGTAGTTGAGGCTGGGACCATCCCAACGTTTAAGAAGCAGTTAGACAGGTATATGGATAGGACAGGATTGGAGGGATATGGACCAAACGCAGGCAGGGGGGACTAGTGCAGTTGGGACATGTTGGCCGGCGTGGGCAAGTCGGGCTGAAAGGCTTGTTCCCACACTGTAGCACTCTATGACCTGTACCACCCAACGCATAGTAAAAATCGTTTGAGTCGATTTTTAACCTCCTGAAAATAAAACCTTGACTTCTGACTTTGTGCTGCCAGGCACTATACTTGTCCTGAACAATTTAGCTTTAAGATTAATCATTCTTAGGATCGATAAATTCTTGTAAATATGTGTTCATGTTGCAATGTGTTGGAATTCAAAGAAAAGAATGGTTTTAATGCTCCTTCATGATACACACCCAAAGTTCAAGCAACAGCAATATCTTCATTGGGTTCTCAAAACTAATTATATTTCTAGCTAATTTAAACTATAAATTTAAATATTTTACTATTTATCTCTATATATTTAAGCAAAACTATAATTACAGCAAAATTAAACAGCAATATTGTCTATGAACCGGTCCTGCTGAGCCGGATGGTCACATCGCACAGTGATCCGGCACAGATCTACTTGCACTTTATTCTGTCTTAAAACTGTTACAATTTGTTTCGTTGGGTTGTTGTTGTTTAAATTAATTAAATTATTGCATCGTATGGGAGGCGCATCCCCAATCTCGTTGTACCCCTGTACAATGACAATAAAGATATATTGTATTGTATTGTATTGTATTATTTATGTAAGAAAATAACTGCAGATGCTGGTTCAAATCGAAGGTAGACACAAAATGCTGGAGTAACTCAGCGGGTCAGGCAGCATCTCAGGAGAGAAGGAATGGGTGACGTTTCGGGTCGAGACCCTTCTTCAGTCTGAAGAATGGTATCGACTCGAAACGTCACCAATTCCTTCTCTCCTGAGATGCTGCTTGTCTATTATTTATGTAAACTCTGAATATTTCTAACTAATTTAAACTATAAATCAAAATATTTCACTACTATTCACTACATGTTTATGCATTTATTATATAATCACAATATAATTTGGTGGCACGATGGCACAGCGGTAGAGTTGCTGCCTTACAGCGCCAGAGACCTGGGTTCTATCCTGACTACGGGTGCTGTCTATTCGGAGTTTGTACGTTCTCCATGCATGGGTTTTCACCGGGTTTCCTCCCACACTCCAAAGACGCACAGGTTTGTAGGTTAATTGGCTTTGGTAAGTTGTAAAATTGTCCCTAGTGTGTTGGATAGTGCGAGTGTACGGGGTGATCCATGTGGACTCAGTGAACCTAAGGGCCTGTTTCCCCGCTGTCTCTCTCAAGTCTAAAGAATCAAACAGCAATATTGCCAATGGTTTATGAAACTATAAATTAAGAAAACCACCTCTAGGGTAAATTTAGGTTTAGGTGTATTAATAAACCTAAAAGTGACTTGTTTAGTTAATGGTTTGAATTAACTAGAAATAACCTGAATTTTCACAAACCACAGACAATATTGTTGTTTCCTCCCACACTCCAAAGACGTGCAAGTTCGTAGGTTAATTGGTTTCTGTATATCGCCCCTAGTGTATAGGATAGTGCTAGAGTGAGGGGTGATCCCTGGTAGGCGTGGACTCAGAGGGTCGAAGGGCCTGTTTCCACATCGTTTCTCTGAAGTCTAAAGATTTATACTGATGTCTTTTGAGTTTTATTTACCATGCAATTAGGGAAAGAATCGATCTAGTGCCCTTCAAAACAATACTATTTAAAAAAAATGTAATCTGACTCTCTGCCTCAGGGCAATTTTGTTTGATGAAAGCTGAATCACAAGACTAGTGGGGAGTTGTGTGGATGCATTGATTGGAACTGTTGCTGATGGATTCAAATGGGTCATGGGAGATGACCCCTGCGTACAGGTCCATGTGTATCTTGCAGTCCAGTCTCCATGGGGTTTAAAGAACTTCCCAGATCCCAATGTCCAGACGCATTGATTGCAGCTTTGCCAAAGTCTTTAAGAGTCGGGAATCAAGAGTGTTTCATTGTCATCTGCACCCCGGACTGGAGCAATGCGGCATCTCAGCCCCACGCTCCTGACATTCGGTCACCCAGCATGGAGGGGGGAAGGATGGTCGGTGGTGGGGGGGTGAGATTTCCCTGTGGGTTTGCAACAGAGCCTGTACAAGATGACCATTCGCGGTTCCTGGCAGCGGGTAGTCGAGGGTTCTGCCCAATTCGACTGTCTTCCCCTCTTTCGGGTCTACGTCCATGCCCGCGTGTCCCCGGAGAGGGAACAACATGGTGTCGACGGCAACTCTGGGGGCCATCCATGATCGCTGGTCGCCGTGGGGGGGAGGGGGGGTTGAGTGCATTGTGGATAAGGATGACCACATTGTAATTTGATCATTGATTGATTGATGTTTACAAACTTCGGGACAGTTCTGATCTTTCCAGTAATCTGTAACTTAGTAATTGAATAAAAGATCCTTGTAAAGGAAAAAAAAGACTTGAAGAACAAAATTCCTACTTGCTGCAGTTTAACAGCCATATAAAATGCGCCAATACAACAAATAAATATAGAATAAATTATCAGTTTTTCAAAGTATTGAAATAGTGCAAGTCAAAGTATGTAATGCAACTTAGTTACGCACAGTCCATTAAAGTTAGGAGCTGAGATAGCATTGTGGTCAGGGTCAGAATAAAAGGGCCTACCTTTAGAAAGGAGATTAGGGGGAATTTCTATAGTCAAAGGCTGGTGAATCTGTAAAGTTCATTGCCACAGATGGCTGTGGAGGCCAAGTCATTGGGTATTTTTAAAGCGGAGATTGACAGGTTCACGTTAGACTGTAAACTCTAGACTGTAGAGATAGTCCTTTGGCCCACCGAGTCCGTGCTGACCATCAATCACCCACGTGCAATAACATTATCCTACACATACAAGGGACAATTTACCATTTTTTAGAAATCAAAATCAATTAACCTACAAACTGTACGTTTTTAGAGTGTGAGAGAGGAAACCAGAGCATGCAGGCAAAACCCACGTGGTCACAGGGAGAACGTACAAAGTCTGTAGAGACAGCACCTGTGGTCAGGATCGTACTGGGTGTTTGGCATTGTAAGGTTCTTGATTAGTACGGGTGTCAAAGGAGAATGGTTGAATGGCAGAGTAGACTCGATGGGCTGAATGGCATAATTCTCGGCATATGACATAAACTTATTCACAAATCTGATGGTTGATGGGAAGACCCATATCCCTCTCAACCCTGTAAACTTTCCTATTGACATATCTGCCCACATGTCTTTTAAATATTGTTGTTATACCTGCCTCAACTACTTGCTCTGGTAATGTATCCCAAGCATGCACCTACCCTACGTGTGAAAACACTGCCCCTCAGTTTTGTATTAAAGTCTTCTTCTCTCATCTCAACCTATACCCTTTCATTCTCACCTCGTCCCCAGCCAACAATGGACCATTATGGGCTCAACCTTTCCTGAGTCATCGATGCAGGCTCTGCTTTGTTCTAGACCTTCTCGTACCTCCAGTGCCCCTCCCCCCAACTCTTTTTGGATCGGAACCCTTCTTCAGATAGAAGAAGGGTTCCGACCCAAAATGTCACCCATTCCTTTTCGCATGATGATACAAAAGTGGGTGGTTTCGCAGATAGTGAAGATGATTTTGAAAGAGTGCAACAGGATCTGGATTGATTGGCCATGCGGGTTGAGGAATAGTTGATGGAATTTAATACAGAGAAGTGTGAGGTGTTGCATTTTGGGAAGCCTAACAAGGGTAGGACCTACACAATGAATAGCAGGGCTCTGGGAGTGTTGTAGAGCAGAGGGATCCAGGAGTGCAGGTACATGGTTCCTTGAAGGTGGAGTCGCAGGTAGATAGATTGGCCTTCATCAGTCAGAGTATTGAGTATAGAAGTTGGGAGGTCATGTTGCTGTTGTGTAAGACATTGGTGAGACCGCATTTTGAATATTGTTCAGTTCTGGGCACCATGTTATAGGAAAGATATTGTCAAGCTTGAAAGGGTTCGGAGAAGATTTACGAGGATGTTGCCAGGACTAGAGGGTGTGAGCTATAGGGAGAGGTTGAGTAGGCTGGGTCTCTATTCCTTGGAGCGCAGGAGAATGAGGGGCGATCTTATAGAGGTGTATAAAATCATGAGAGGAATAGATCGGGTAGATGCACAGTCTCTTGGCCAGATTGAACCAATTAAGTAAAAATAATTAATTGCAGACAATTAAATCAGGCATCATCGAATTCTCATTCTGCCAACATTCAATGGTGCCATATATCAATATATGTAGATAAATAGAAGTGAAGTGCTTTAATTTATAGTTTGAATTAGCTAGAAGTATCACTGTTTTTTTATAAACTAACGACAATATTGTTTGAAGCTGCTGTTGTTATAAACTGCCATGCATAAATATATATAGATTAATAAATTAAAATATTCCACTTATATATATTTATAACACTGTATAATTGTTATATATATTATATATATTCATAACACTGTATAATGAGCACACAGGGAAAACCCACGCCGATCACAGGGAGAACGTACAAACTCCGCACAGACAGCGCCCGCAGTCAGGATCGAACCCTGGTCCCTGGTGCTGTAAGGCAGCAGCTCTACTGCTATGCCACTGTGCTGCAAAACTAATAGGAAGGGAAAGTTACGAAACTCATCAAAAACTGATGTTTGCTGGTTGAGTGAAATGAGAACAGAGCCTTCATTGGACCCAGTCCCAGTTGCAATCACCAGCAATAAGCAATCTTCAGGAAGAATTCAATGGGTCAGGCAGCATCTATGGGGGGGGGGCAGGTTAGGGGGGGGGGGGTGGGGATGTGTGGAAACAGATGGTCAATGGTTCAACTGAGACCATTCATCAACTCATGATCCCCTCTCATCTCAACCCATACCCTTTCTTTCTCACCTCGTCCCCAGCCAACAATGGACCATTATGGGCTCCACCATTCTTGAGTCATCGATGCAGGCTCTGCTTTGTTCTAGACCTTGTCATGCCTCCAGTGCCCCCCCCTCCCCCCCCCCCCGCCACATACATCACATACAGGCACATTTCACTTGATTACATTTTTAGTCATATTGAATACATAACTACAGTATAATCAGAGCTTGCATAAATCATAGGACCAGAATTAGGCTATCAAGCCCAGTCAGTTAACTCCACCATTCAATCATGGCTGATCCATCGTTCCCTCTTAACCCCATCCTCCTGCCTTCTCCCTGCAAACTTTGATACCTTTTCTAATGAAGAACCTGTCAATCTCCACTTTAAAAATACCAATATCATGGCCTCCACAGCCGACTGTGGTAATGAATTCCACAGATTCACTACCCTGGCTAAAGGGATTCCTCCTCATTTCCTTTCATTTGCTTTCTAAAGGTACATCTTTTTATTCCAAGTCCATGCCCCCTGGTCCTAGACTCTCCCACTAGTGGAAACATCCTCTCCACATCTACTCTATCTAGGCCTTTCACTATTTGGTAAGTTTCAATAAGATCCCCCCTCATCCTTCTAAACTCCAGTGAGTACAGGCCCAGAGCTGTCAAACACTCATTATACATTAACCCAAACATTCAAGGGATCATTCTTGTAAACTTCCTCTGGACCATCTCCAACGCCAGCACATCCTTCCTCAGATATGTGGCCCAAAACTGCTCACAATACTCCAAACGCAGTCTGACCATTGCCTTATAGAGCCTCAGCATTACATCCCTGCTTATATAATCTAGTCCTCTCAAAATGAATTGCACTTTTTGACTGACATTTATATAGTACTAGACCAAGTGGACCTGTTGGGCCCAAACCACTCCTGCATTGGTGCAGCACCCTCTCCTCCCCCTCCCCTCTCCCCTCTCCCCCCCCCCCCCTCCGGAAGGGACAAATGGCCTCCTCCTGCACCTATTTTCTGTTTCTATGTTTTTATGTAATCTTGGTGTCATCTGAAAACTTACTAATCCACTCAACAACATTCAATCTAAAGAAGAATTCTGACCCGAAACATCACCCATCCTTTTTCTCCAGAGATGCTGCCTGACCCACTGAGTTACTCCAGCACTCTGTGTCTATCTCTGGCATAAACCAGCAACTGAAGTTCCGCCGTATGCAATCAAGCCGTCCACAGTGCACAGATAGATGAAGGTACAGCATTTAGTGCAAGATATAACATTGAAATCCGATTAAAGATAGTTTAAATGTCTAAAGTGGATGATGGGAGGTCAGGACTGCACTCTTGATGATCTACAATGTACATTATGTTAGCAACAAGCCTGCTTGTCACTTTGTTTATCTTTTGGGCTGTAAAGTAAAATCTGATTATTTTAATCTTGAACATTTTTTTAGTTTTAGCATGCTTAGCTTGAATTTCACATCATCAAGCATTATTATTAAGGAGCCTAAAAGTAGAAAGAGCAAACCATTGTTGGGTTACCACTTAATGTTCAACCATTATGTTCAACAATTAATGTAGGTTAATTGGCTGGGTAAAATGTAAAAATTGTCCCTAGTGGGTGTAGGATAGTGTTAATGTACGGGGATCGCTGGGCGGCACGGACTTGGAGGGCCGAAAAGGCCTGTTTCCGGCTGTATATATGATATGATATGATATGATATGAACAGACAGCGTAGCTTTAAGGTGGAAGGGGTAAAGTTTAACCAAGATATACAAAGCAATTTTTTAAACAGTGGTGGGTGCCTGGAACACAATGCCTGGGGTGGTGGTGGAGGCAAATACAGTAGTGGCATTGATGAGGTTTTTAGATGGGCACATGGATATGCAAGGAATGGAGGGATATAGATCACGTGCAGGCAGCGGAGATTAGTTTAAATTGCCATCATGTCGGCATGGGCTTTGGGGGCTGAAGGGCCTGTTCCTGTATGGTATTGTTCTATGTCCTATGTTTAATCTCAGAACCTCGTACGTCTATGTTCTTATACTCATCAACATCCCAATGCACTGAATGATAACCTTTGTAAATGGCGAACAAAAATTAACTTGTTATCATGTTCGGCATGGACAATGTGGGCCGAAGGGCCTATTCCTGTGCAGGACTGTTCTACGATCTATGTTCAATCTCAGAACCTGCTGTTTCTTTGCAGGATGTCAACTGTACGGCTTTTGTGGAGCACTTTTGGGGATTACATCGATGATCACTTTAATGGCAATAACTATTGACCGCTACTGGGTTATTACAAAACCGTTACAGTGTATTGGCTTGACAAGAAAGAAGAATACCCAGCAGATTATTCTTGCTGTTTGGCTCTACTTACTTGCATGGAGTCTCCCTCCACAGTTCGGATGGAGTAAGTAACTTTTACCAAGGCACCGTCTGCAATAAGCTGCACTCTATGATAGGTTGAATGTGATGATCTGATGCACTTTGAGCTTAACTTTGTAAAGAGAAATCCAGACTTACTGATTTTATTTACTTGTGGGTTTTAGTTTAGTTTAGTTTATTTTAGTTTAGTTTAGCTTAGTTTAGAGATACAGCGCGGAAACAGGCCTTTTGGCCCACCGAGTCCACACCAACCTGCTATCCCCGCACACTGAAGCAGATCTGATAGTGGCATTTAAGAGGCTTTTTGATAGGCCTGTGGAAGTGCAGGAAATATAGAGATACATAGAAACATAGAAAATAGGTGCAGGAGTAGGCCATTCGGCCCTTCGAGCCGGCACCGCCATTCAATATGATCATGGCTGATCATCCAGCTCAGTAGCCTGTACCTGCCTTCTCTCCATAACCCCTGATCCCTTTAGCAATCACATGCAACAGAGGAGATTAGTTTAAATTGGCGTCAGGTTCAGCACAAACATTCCGGGCCGAAGTGCCTGTTCCTGTGCTGTACTTTTCCATATTCTAAGTTTAGTTTAGAGATACAGTGCAGAAACAGGCCCTTTGGCGCACTGGGTCCGCGCCAACCAGCGATCTTCATACACTTAGAAGAGGGTGTGGTCAGGGTGCGACTCGTCCTTGATTATGCTACTGGCCTTGCAAGTTTGTACGTTCACCCTGTGACCACATAGGTTTCCTCTGAGTGCTCTGGTTTCCTCCTGCATCCCAAAGACATGTGGACTTGTAGGTTAATTGGCCTCGGTAAATTGTTCCCTCATGTGCAGGAAGCTTATTGTTGGGTTCCATCACAGCTTGGTTTAGGATCAGCTCCTCCCAAGACCAGAAGAAATTACAGAGTGCAGTGCATGCAAAAGTGAAATAACATAGAAATAATATGAATGGGTGATCGATGGTCAGCGTGGACCCAAGTTGGCCGAAGGGCCTGTTTCCACATTGTATCGTTCAATCAAAAAGATCCGTAAATTCTAAGCATCAATCAGTATGCAGATTTCTAAATGTCTTTCCTTACTTTTAGACTTTTGAACAGGTACATGGATTGGGAAGGTTCAGACGGATTTGAGCCAAATGCGGGCAGGTACTAAAAACGAAAACTTTAGATTTGAGAGATACAGTGTGGAAATAGACCCTTCTGCCCACCGAGTCCGTGCAGACCAGCGATCCCCGTACACTACCACTATCCTGAACACTAGGGACAATTTACAATTTTTACTGAAGCCAATTAACCAACAAACCTTTACGTCTTTGGAATGTGGGAGGAAAATGAAGCGTCCGGAGAAAGCCCACACCCTCACTGGGAGAATGTACAAATGCCATACAGACAGCACCCGCTGTAAGGATCGAAACCGGGTCCCTGATGCTGTAAAGCAGCAACTCTTGAACAATAGCTACAGTCGATGAGGTTGGAGGAGATGCAAGTGAACCTTTGCCTAACCTGAAAGGACTACCGGGATCCCTGGACTGGGTCGAGGGTGGAGTAGAGGGACAGGTGTTGCATCTCCTGTGGTTGCAGGGGAAGGTACCTGGAGAGGCGGTGTTTCGGGTGGGGAGGGATGAGTTAACCAGGGAGTTGCAGAGGGAACGGTCTCTGCGGAAGACGGAAAGGGGTGGAGATGGGAAGATGTGACTAGTGGTGGATCCCGTTGAAGGTGGTGAAAAGGTCGAAGGATTATGTGTTGTAAGCGGTGAAAGGTAAGGACTAGGGGGACTCTGCATCTGTTGCGACTAGGGGGAGGGGGAGCAAGGGGGGGCTGCGGGTACCGAGGAGATATATGTGAGAGCCTCATCTATGATGATAGAGGGGAAAGCCTGTTCCCTAAAGAATGAGAACATCTTGGATGTCCTGCCATGGAACACCTCATCTTGGGCGCAGATGTGGCGTAGTGGAACTGGGAGGTCAGGACCACACCATAGCTGTCTAGAGGACCATTCAGTTGCCTGATAACTGCTCTAATAGTACCTAGTATGGTTGGTAATTTATTGTATTAGGAATTTTTGCATGTGTTTGTGGTGATATTGAGTAAATGTACCAGTAAAGCTGCAGCAAGTATTGTTGTTCTGTTCCTGTTGAATATAATTGAACATTCTTGACCCCCTAACACCACAGCACAGTCTCACATCCTTCAAAGGCAACCAAACCACATCTGACGAACTTGTAATGGGTGCCTTACAGCGCCAGAGACCCGGGTTCGATCCCGACTCCAGGTGCTGTCTGTACGGAGTTTCTACATTCTCTCTGTGACCACGTGGGTTTTCTCTGGGAGCTCTGGTTTCCTTCCACACTCCAAAGACGTACATGTTTGTAGGTTAATTGGCTTTTGTATATTGTATATTGTCCCTAGTGTGTCGGACAGTGCTAGTGTATGGGGTGATAGCTGGCCGGCATGGATTCGGCGGGCTGAAGGGTCTGTTACAATGCTGTATCTTTAAAGTCTAAAGTTCACTTGTCTGGTGGGTGTATATCAAATCAGTACTCAATTTTATTTCATAGCAGAATACATAAGCACAAAAGCCCGTGAGCGGTGTTACATGCAATATACCTCACTCCACAAGGTGGCAGCCTAGGCTGGCTAGTAGCAGTCTCCAACAAGAGTCGAGAAGGGCAAGTGTTTAATTCATGTTCATAAGTCAAGAGGCAGAATTAGGCCATTCGGCCCATCAAGTCTTCTCTGCCATTCAATTATGACTGATCTATATTTCCCTCTATTCTCCTGCCTTCTCCCTGTAACCTTTGACACCCTTACTAATCAAAAACCTGTTAATTTCCGCTTGAAAAATACCCAGTGACTTGGCCTCCACCGTCGTCTGTGGCAATGAATTCCACAGATTTACCATCCTCTGGCTAAAAAAATTAATCTCCTTTCTAAACGTACGTCCTTTTATTCTGAGACTATGCCCTCTGGCCCTAGACTTTCCCACTAGTGGAAACAAACATGCTCTCCACATCCACTCTATCCAGGTCTTTCACAATTCAGTAAGTTTCAATGAGGTCCCCCCTCATCCTTCTAAACTCCAATGAGTGCAGGCCCTGAGCCATCAAACTCTCATCATATGTTAACCCAATCATCCCCGGCATTTAATTCCGGGCCCAGAACAATGAAATTCTTATTTGCTGCAGCAAGTTATTGTTAGTCCTTTTATCCTGTATCTGTACACCACCCATTTTGAAGCCATGGCCAAGAAAGCACACCAACACCTCTACTTCCTCAGAAGGCTTAGGAAGTTTGGCGTGTCCCAAAGAACTCTCACCAACTACTGTAGGATGCATGGTTTGGGAACAGCTCCATCCAAGACTGCAAGAAATTGCAGAGTCATGGACGCACCCCAGACCATCACATAAACCAACCTCACTTCTATTGACTCAATCTACACTTCATGCTGCCTCAGCAAGGCCACCAGCATAATCATGGACCAGTCTCACCCTGGTCACTCCCTCTTCTCTCCTCTCCCATCAGGCAAGAAGTACAATAGTATGAAAACGCACATCTCCAGATTGTTATTAGGCAAATGAACCATCCTATTATCAACTAGAAAGCAGACCTCCAGTGCCATAGTGAGACCCACCGGAAATTGGAGGAACAGCACCTCATATTTCGCCTGGGCAGCTTGCAGCCCAGTGGTATGAACATTGACTTCTCCAACTTTAGATAGTTCCTCTGTCCCTCTCTTCCCCTCCCCCTTCCCAGATCTCCCTCTATCTTCCTGTCTCCACCTATATCCTTCCTTTGTCCCGCCCCCTGACATCAGTCTGAAGAAGGGTCTCGATCTGAAAAGTCACCCATTCCTTCTCTCCTGAGATGCTGCCTGACCTGCTGAGTTACTCCAGCATTTTGTGAATAAACACCTTCGATTTGTACCAGCATCTGCAGTTATTTTCTTATACTTATATGACCTACCATCGACATCATTGGAAACCCTCGGACTATCTTTAATCGGATTTTATCTTGCATTAAATGTTATTCCCTTTATTCTGTATCTGTACACTGTGGACGGCCTGATTGTAATCATGTTTAGTCTTTCCGTAACTGGATAGCACGCAACTAAAAAGCTTTTCACTGCACCTCGGTACACGTGACAATCATAAACGAAACTAAATTAAATGACCCAACATTATCCGCTGCTTTATTTTTCCCCCCGGCTAATCCAACACTGTCATGACTCTGGACAACTACAAAGCTTTTTTTTTTGCTATCCTAGAGGTTAATGCTTTAATGCTGATTAAAGTTTTTTGTGTTTGTATTTGATACTCAATTCATAAAAATTTTGGTTGTTGTCTTTTTGATACGGTGAAATCCTGACTCCAAATTCAAAATGAATTCCTGCTTTATTAGTGAAAGTGTCTGCCATTTACAACCCAATAATCTATGCGGCCATTCACCCTAAATATAGGTGAGCATCAAATGGTCATTGAGAGTTTTTTTGTATTTTATCTAATGAGAGTCATAGAGTCATAGAGCACGCAAGGGCCCAACTTTTCAATGTCGACCAATGTGCTCCATCTAAGCTAACCCATTTGCCTGCATTTGGCCCATATTCCTCTAACCCTCTCTTATCCACATACCTGTTCAAGATTCCTTTAAATGCTGTTATATTAGTGAAGGCATTTTAAGATTAATTATTTAATTAACTGAATTCAAGCATTTATGTGCTTGTGCCATGATTGCAAGGATTATTAGTTTCATTAACTGTAACCATGCTGCGTTGCACCAATGTTAATTTTAAGATTAATTTTATTATTAAAGTTTGTCAGCGGTAATTGAAATATGCATGTCTTATGTCTTCCTAAGCAAAGGTCGGCCAGGGAAGGTAGAGAAAGGGACAAAATTAATTTGAATAACAATATAGCACCAGCTGAGGTTTCAGGCCGCTACTGGGATACGCAGGAGCCCAGAGCTGGAGGTACATCAAATCCTTTGGATGCCATGTGGCCGGAGGAAATGTGTAGGAAGGAACTGCAGATGCTGGTTTAAACCGAAGATACAAAAACCGAACGACACAAAAAGCTGGAGTAACTCAGCGGGACAGGCAGCAACTCTGGAGAGAAGGAATGGGTGACGTTTCGAGACATGTCGAGACGTCTCGAAGAAGGGTCTCGACCCAAAATGTCACCCATTCTTTCTCCCCAGAGATGCTGGCTGTCCCGCTGAGTTACTCCAGCTTTTTGTCTCTATCTTCTGATAGGCTTATATAAACCCCATGACTGCCAAAGATGGAGGGAAGGGTTACAGTCATAGCCACACAGTGTGGAAGCAGGCACATCAGCCCAACTTGTCCATGTTGACCAACGTACCCCATCTATGCTAGTCCCACCTGCCTGCATTTGCCCTCCAAACCTATCCACATACTTGTCCAAATTTTTCTTAAACATTGCGATAATACCAGCCTCAACTACCTCCTCCGACTGCTTTGTTCCATACACCCACCACCCTTTGTATAAAAATGTTACCCCAATTAGTACATCATCAGCTGTATTGTTTAATTATAACTGATTTTGTGACTATTAATTTAAGCTTGTATATTAGTGGTAAATTAGTTTATTATATGTTCACCTACTTTTTAAATATTTTTTATTTATTTCATCATTATAATAAATTGTGTTCACTGATTTTCTGCATGATCATTTTTTTAAATCAGTTATTCTCAGAATAAAAGACATACCTTTAGAAAGAAGCTGAGGATAGATTTCTTTAGTCAGAGGGTGGTGACTAAAGAAGGAATTCATTGCCGCAGACGGCTGTGGAGGACAAGTCAATGGGTAATTTTAAAGCGGAGATTAACAGATTCTTGATTAATAACGTTGTCAAAGATGGGGAGAAGGCAGGAGAATGGGGTTGAGAGGGAAAGATAGATCAGCCATGATTGAATGGCAGAGTAGACTCAAAATGGCCTAATTCTGTTCCTATGACATGAACTTTTGAACAAGAATGAGGCCATTGGGTACATGCGATTACCATTTTGATTAATGTTTAAATGCCATTTAAGGGAGTTGAAATGAGATAATATCAATGAGCTAATAACAGAATTCGCTGGAGAATGTCTGGCAGTTTCTGAACAATCCTGTCAGATAGTTCATCTTTCGAGCATTGTATGCGTTCTGATCACCCCGTGACAGGATTGATGTGGTGGTTTTGGTGAGAGTGCAAAAGAAGTTTACCAGAATGCTGCCTGGTTAGGCAAGTATTTGCTATTACGAGAGATTGAATTTGCTATTAGGAGTCCACCAGGTGGCGCCAGCAATGGCTGCCTCGCCAACAGTCTGTCTTGTCCCTTCCAGCATCTGCATTTTCTTGTGTTCCCACCCAGAGGGCAGCTCTCACCATTCCCAGCACAGGGGCAGCCTGTTACAATGAGCTGTTTTCCCAGTGGGAGAATTAGTCAAATCCCTTTTGAGTTCTGATCCATTACATTTACAACTTTGGAATACCACACACGTTCTTGGAAGACGGGTTTCCTTTGATGAGTTCAGTTAACCTGGCTAATTGCAAACCAGTTACCATCTTGAACATTATAAGTTCATAAGTGAAAGAAGCAGATATAGGCCATTTGGCCCATCTAGTCTACTCCACCATTCAATCATGGCTGATCTATCTCTCCCTCCTAACCCCATTCTCATGCCTTCTCCCCATAACCCCTGATACCCGTACTAATCAAGAATCTATCTCCGCCTTTAAAACATCTATTGACTTGGCCTCCACAACCACCTGTATTGTGTCTACCCCCACCACCACCCCCATCCACCACCCTCTGTACAGAAAAGGTTCAACCCTTTTGAACCACCTGTAGTCATGGAAGGTGCTATAGGAATGCACCTCTCACTACTTGAGCCTTTTTTGTAAGATGGATTGTGCTTGTGCCTGCCTCTGGTCAGACTTTCCTTTTTCATTTGCAGGACACACAAGGGACAAGAGAGTCAAGAGAGATAGACATAAAATGCTGGAGTAACTCAGCGGGTCGGGCAGCATCTCTGGAGGACATGGATAGGTGACCTTTCAGGTCGGAACCCTTCTTCAGACATTGGAAGCAATAAAACAGGGCCAGCAACAGATAACGTCAGGTAGGGAGGTTCCCCGAGAGGCCAATTATTGATGGTGTCACCCCAAGAGGGGTACATTGTTGCGAACTGTGGAACCGGTTAACTGACTATTAGTGGAGGAAGAGGGGGAAGGGGGGTAGATGAAAGGGGAAGGGGTGTTTGTCGACAGTCAAAGAGTGTTTAATTGTCATATGTACCAACAATGAACTATGTATGTTTTACTTGCAGTGTTTACTTGTGTTTGCAGTGTTTACAGTGTACACATAGACTGTGGCTTCTTTGAACAAAACTATTAACCTGTGAGGTTTGGATTGGATTGGATTGGATTCAAGTCCTGGTGGGAACAGAAAGGGCCAGTCCCACTTGCTGATAGAATTTGACTTAATATCCTGTTTACATACCTGCAGTACGGAAGGTATGCAAGATCAGAACAAACGTTGCAGCATATGGTTCACAGACATGCAGCCTGGGCAATCTGACACAACTCTTCACAGTCCTTTCAGATGTGGCAGAGGTTCACTTACACCTCCTCCATCCTCATCTTCTGTATCCGCTGTTCCTATATATCGGCGAGACCAAGCGCAGGCTCGCCGATTGTTTTGCTGAACACCTTTGCACAGTCCGCCTTGGCCTACGCGATCTCCTGGTTGCTAAACACTTTAACTCCCCCTCCCATACTGACCTGTCTGCCCTAGGCCTCTCAGAGTAAGGCCAAATGCAAATCGGGGGAACAGCACTTCATATTTCACTTGGGCAGCTTACAACCCAGCGGTAAGAATATTGACTTCTCTAACTTCAAGTAACCCTTGCAGAGTTACTCCAGCATTTTGTGTCTGTACAAAATGCAAGGCAGCATCTGCAGTTCCTGCCTCCAACTCTTCACGCTGTTGGTCATCTGCAGACATGATGGAAACAGCTGAACAATCAGCAGTGACCAGGGGGCGTGATTTGTGGTTCCTTGAGTCGCCCTTCCTTGCCTTGACAAAATGGGAGCAAACCTTCTTGACACTTTGACAAAGATAGATCAGCCATGATTGAGTGGGAGAGAAGACTTGATGGGCCGAATGGCTTAATTCTGCTCCTTTCACTTATGAGCTTATGAGCGATCGTGTTACCCCAGCCAATATTTAGCATGTGGAGCAGAGGATAATATGCCAGTGGTAAGGTCCGGGATGGAGGAATCGTAGACCAAAGCATCACTCTGAGAATGCGATGCAAGTCAAAACTAGTAGATGGAACATACAACAGCACAGGAATAGATCCTTTGGCTTGTGCTGAACATAGAGGGAAATGGATTGTGTGCAGGTCGATGAGATGAATTTATCTTGGCATTATGTTCGCCACAGATGTTATGGGCCGAAGGGCCTGTCCTTGAGTTGTACTGTTCAATCCTTTATGCTCTACGAGGTGTGTGGGGCAGGGGGTGCCTGGAACACGCTGCCAGAGGTGGTGGTGGAGGCAGATACGACAGTGGCGTTTAAGAGGCTTGTAGACAGGTGCATGGATATGCAGGGAATGGAGGGATATGGATCATGTGCAGGCAGAGGTGGGTAGTTTAACTTAGCATCATGTTCAGCACTGGCATCATGGATGAGGGGCTTTTTTCTGTGCTGTACTCTTTTATGTTCTATGTTTCTCAGGTGTAACTTGACATACTGTAAACTCCACTGGCAATTTTATTGACATCTCTTAATGTTTTCAGTCTGCTGTTCACAGTTGTGGCATGTCTCCACAGTTCTTTGTGGCATTCAGTACATACGAACGATTTATTCAATGTTAGTGTAGTAGGTACTTTTTGATTTGCCTGATTTATACATTTATATTAGAGTGTGCTTGATTAATATGAACAAACGGTATGGAAATTCACAAGTCAGCAGCATTTGATACGATGACATTTTGAAAGATATTTGGACAGGTACATGTTTGGACATGTGGATATTTGGACATGGATAGAAAAGGTTTAGAAGTATATAGGCCAAATGCAGGCTGATGGGATAAGTACAGAAGGGGCACATTGGTCAGCATGTGTAAATTGGGCTGAAGGGCCTGTTCCAACATTGCATGACTGGCCTGTTTCCGGCTGTAGATATATGATATGATATGATATGACTATGATTCTGGATCAATGACGTTTCAAAGTGAGAAAATAGCCAGTTCAACCAAATATTGTGGTGTTTCATTAATGGAAAAAATATACTTCCAAATTTTCAGTGCATTTAGAACATGAAAAAAAACCTGTTTTTAGATCACAAAATCACAAAATGTTTGCAAGACAGACCATACTGCTGTTGTGACTCTCTCAGCCCTATACTTAACCAATGCAGGTAAATCCACTCGCCCATCCTTTCCCCATAGTCTTATCAATGATCTACTTATCCAGCTCTCTTTGGATACTACATGCTGTACCGAGCAGAGATAAGGGACCGTAGATACCAGAATGTAGTTAGACTATGTATAAAAGAACTGTAGACGCTGGTTTGTACTGAAGATAGACACAAAGTGATGGAGCAACTTAGCAGGTCAGGCAGCATCTCCGGAGAAAAGGAATAGGTAATGTTTTGACACTAGATAATATAGACAATAGACAATAGGTGCAGGAGTAGGCCATTCAGCCCTTCGAGCCAGCACCACCATTCATGGTTGATCATCCACGGGTGAACATTTTGGGTTGCAGCCCTTCCTCAGACTGTTCCCATTCCTTGTGTCCTTATCATAATGCTGCCTGAATTAGGGGGTAGTGGCTACAAGGCCAGGTTGGACAAATTTGGATTGTTTTCCATGGAGCGTCGCAAATTGAGGGGAGACCTTCTTCTTCTTTCGTATGTCAACTACAACAGTCAAAAGTGGCAATTGGTGCTTCAGGGTACCGTAGTTGACGCTTTGCTGCAAATTTTGCCAGTTCCGTAGAACTACCCAGGGTGGACGACAAGGACATAAAGCAGCTCCCACCCCAGGGGAGACCTGATAGAAGTAAATACAATTATGAGACATAGATAAGGTAGAAGCCTAGCTTTAAGATGAGAGGGACAAAGTTTAAAGGAGGTGTGCAGGCAAGTTATTTTACATAGAGGGTGGTGGGTGCCTGGAACGGGCTGCCAGGGGTAGTGGTGAAGGCAGATACGATAGCGATGTTTAAGCGATCATTAGATAGGTACATGGATATGCAGGGAATGAAGGGATATGGATCATGTGCAGGCAGATGAGGATAATTTATCTTGGCATCATGTTTGACACAGAAGTTGTGGTGTAAATTTTCTATGTCTATGTTTTCTATGTAAACAAATCCTGGAAAAGCATACTTCACCACCATTGTGACATTAAGGAAAACCCAGTTCATGATTTGGTTTAGGTTTATTATTTTCATATGTACTGAGGTACAGTGAAAAGCCTTGAATTGCATGTTATCCAAACAGATATACCATGCATAAATACAATTGTCAGACTCAAGTACAATAGGGGGAGCAAAGTGAAAGATACAGAGTGCAGAATATAGTTCTCAGCTTTGTCGTGCATCAGTTCCATGGACCAATAACCACAGTGGGGTAGAGGTGAATCAGTATCCTAGTTTATGGAAGGGTCATTTTGAAGCCTGATAACAGAGAGAAAGAAGCCATTCCTGAGTCTGGTGGTGCGCTCTTTCAAGCTTCTGTACCTTCTGCCAGACGGGAGCGGGGAGAGGAAGGAATGACCAGGGGTGGGACAAGTCTTTACACTGGAATTTAGAAGGATGAGAGGAGATCTTATTGAAACGTATAAGATTATTAAGCGATTGGACACATTAGAGGCAGGAAACATGTTCCCAATGTTGGGTGAGTCCAGAACAAGGGGCCACAGTTTAAGAATAAGGGGTAGGCCATTTAGAACTGAGATGAGGAAAAGCTTTTTCAGTCAGAGAGTTGTGAATCTGTGGAATTCTCTGCCTCAGAAGGCAGTGGAGGCCAATTCTCTGAATGCATTCAAGAGAGAGCTAGATAGAGCTCTTAAGGATAGCGGAGTCAGGGGGTATGGGGAGAAGGCAGGAACGGGGTACTGATTGAGAATGATCAGCCATGATCACATTGAATGGCGGTGCTGGCTCGAAGGGCCGAATGGCCTCCTCCTGTCTATTGTCTATTGTCTATTGTCTTTGATTATGTTGGCTGCTTTCCTGAGGCAACGTGAAGTGTAGATGAAGTCAATGGTAGGAAGTCTGATCTGTGTGATGGACTGGGCTACATCGATAACTCAGAGTATGTATGAAGTGTAAATGAAGTCAATGGTGGGAGGTATGATCTCTTACGATTGCGGAAAACTTTCTCCCCCTAGTTCTATTCGTCTTGTGGAAATGACGGCTTGTAAACGCTCAATAACTTTTTCACTTGCATGTTTAAGTGCATTCCTCCACAGTTCATAGACTTTGAATATCTCCCCCTGTGTATTAATGTCAAAATTATATTGCTTCAGGGTCAGATTTCTGGCTAAATTTAATTTGTTTATTTTTGGCAACTCCAATTTCTTTGGCTTGTGCTCCGCTCCAAATTAATTTGTGGTCACTGGAGTCAGGAAATTAAAATAGACACAAAACCACTCAACATATACATTCGTACACAGACTTCTCAGCAAGGGTCACTGAGTAATTGGACCCAATAACAATGTTGCTTTGCCCGAGACCACAAGAAATTGGAGAGAGCTGTGTGGAGAGCCCAGTCCATCACGCAAACCCGCCTTGCCAACCTCTCCCCTCCACCAATTGACTCCTTCGACACTTCATGCTGCCTTAGGAAAGCAGTCAACAAAATCAAGGACCACTCACATCCCAATCATTCCCTCTCCTCTCCGTCAGGCAAAACATACAAAAACTTCATGTTCATAAGTCAAAGGAGAAGAGGTAGGTCATTTAGTCCATCAAGTCTACGCCATTCAATCATGGCTGATCTACCATCAACCCCATTCTCCTGCCTTCTCCCCATAACCTTTGACATCCTTACTAATCAAGAATATGTCAATCTCCGCCTTAAGAATACCCATTACTTGGCCTCCACAGGCGTCTGTGGCAATGAATTCCACAGATTCACCACTGACTACAGAAATACCTCCTCATCTCCTTTCTGAAGGTACATGAAAGCATGAACAACAGCTTTGTCCCTGCTGTATCGGACTCTCACGAGCGAAGAATGAATTCTAGATCATCCATTCCACCTTGTAGTGGAGAAAAGAGAGAAACAAGGAACTGCAGATGCTGATTAACAAAAACAGACACAAAGTTCTGGAGTAACTCGGCGGGTCAGGCGGCATCTCCGGAAAACCTGCATAAGGGACGTTTTGGGCTGAGACCCTTCTTGTGGAGGCGGGGGGGGAGGGAAAGAAAGCTGGAAAAGAGGAGGGGCAGGACATAGCCTGGCAAGTGATCGTGGCTGATAGGTAAATGGATGACCAAAGGCAGAGACGAAAGTACAAAAGGTGTGAGATACGAATAGAAGAGTTGCAAATTGTGAAGCCAGAGGAAGGAATTTAGGTGGAATGGGATGGGGGGGGGGGGGGGGGGGTGGGGGGGAGAAATGGGTGCAAAGATCCTGTTGTGGCCCTTGTACTTTATTTTATTGGCACTTTCTATTTAGCTATAAGACTATATTCTGCACTCTGTTTCCTTTCCCTTTGCACTACCTGTGTGAAAAAGTTGCCCCTCATGTTCTTATTAAATCTTTCCCCTCTTACCTTAGACCTATGTCCCCTGGTTCTTGATTCCCCTACTTTGCACACATCTCCCAGAGCAATGCACACAAGGTTAGGGCAATTTCAGCAACTCTGCTGTACAGATTCCTTAACTTCCATGGAACCAACAGGATGAAGATCAAGAGACTTCAATGAAGGATGTGCTGGCTCTGGAGAGGGTCCAGAAGAGGTTGACACGAATGATTCCAGGAATGAGCGGGTTAGCATATGATGAGCGTTTAACAGTCTGGGCCTCTACTCGCAGGAGTTTAGAAGGCTGAGGGAAGACCACATTGAAACATACAGAATAATGAAAGGCATAGATAGAGTGGGTGTGGAAAGGATGTTTACACTGGTGGGAGAGTCTAGCACAAGAGGTCATAGCCTCAGAATTAAAGGGTGCTTTTTTAGAAAGGGGGTGAAGAGGAACTTCTTTAGTCAGAGGGTAGTTAATCTGTGGAACTCATTGCCACAGAGGGCTGTGGACGCCAAGTCAGTGGATATTTTAAAGGCCGAAATAAGAAAATTCTTCATTAGAACTGGTGTCAAGGGTTATGGGGAAAAGGAAGGAAAATAGGATTAGGAGGCAGAGATCAGCCATGATTGAATGGCGGAGTAGACTCGATGGGCCGAATGTCCTAATTCTACTCTTCCAGATTGGCACATTGACACCTACTCAACGAAGCCACCAGCCACCCTTGAGAAACAAGAGCATTGTTGGGGGGGAACTGGGGTGCCTGGACCTCTCGATGTTAGCCCCAGTCGGGCATCAGTCTACAGCCCATGGACAAACTCTTCAAAGAATCCTCACATTTGGACAGGGACATGGATAGGAAAGGTTTAAAGGGATATGGGCAAAATGCAAGTGGGACAAGTGTCACCATGTGGCATCTTGGTTGGCATGGACACGTTGGGCTGAAGGGCCTGTTTCTATGCTGGCTGATTCTATAACTCTTAGCCAGAAAGTCAATAGCTATAACTTTTGTAACCTTTTCATCTTTTGACAGGTACAGCGCTACCGCTCTTCGACAACGATCAAATGCTGATCTCATTTAGTTCTCCCCACATTCCCAGGTAAGATCAGATTAGATTAGAACGGAGATGAGGAAGAACTTTTTCAGTCAGAGAGTGGTGAAGGTGTGGAATTCTCTGCCTCAGAAGGCAGTGGAGGCCAGTTTGTTGGATGCTTTCAAGAGAGAGCTGGATAGAGCTCTTAAGGATAGCGGAGTGAGGGGGTATGGGGAGAAGGCAGGAACGGGGTACTGATTGAGAGTGATCAGCCATGATCGCATTGAATGGCGGTGCTGGCTCGAAGGGCTGAATGGCCTACTCCTGCACCTATTGTCTATTGTTATTGTTGGAGGGCCGCCTGATCTTGTCGAGCCCCAGGCTGCTGCATGGCCTCCAGCAGCCCATTCTGTCACATAACCCCCCCCCCCCCCCCTGACGCCAGTATGGGAGTGGGAGGGGGAATGAACCTGTTTAGCAACTGGGAGATCGTGTGGGCATAGGTGGACAGAGCTCAGTCCCATGCAGTTTCCCACACTGACCTTTCTGTCCTGGGCCTCCTCCACTGTCAGAGTGAGGCCACACGCAAATTGGAGAAGCAGCACCTCATATTTCGCTTTGGCAGCTTACAACCCAGCGGCATTAACATTGATTTCTCTAACTTCCAGTAACCTTTGCTTTCCCTCTCTCTCTCTTTCCCCCACACTAGTTCTCCGACTAGGTTCACTGTCCTCCTGATTAATTTTACTGTTTGTTTGCCACGTTGTAACCTTCCCCTCAGCCAGCAATGAACCATTTTACATTTCCTTCAACATTGTCTGCTTTGATCTGTCGTTTTCACACCTTCCATTCTCTTTGTACCCTTCCATATCTCCAGTTTCCGTTTCCCCTGACTCTCAGACTGAAGAAGGGTCTCAACTTATAAAATTCTTAAGGGGTTGGACAGGCTAGATGCAGGAAGATTGTTCCCGATGTTGGGGAAGTCCAGAACAAGGGGTCACAGTTTAAGGATAAGGGGGAAGTCTTTTAGGACCGAGATGAGAAAGTTTTTTTTCACACAGAGTGGTGAATCTGTGGAATTCTCTGCCACAGAAGGTAGTTGAGGCCAGTTCATTGGCTATATTTAAGAGGGAGTTAGATGTGGCCCTTGTGGCTAAAGGGATCAGGGGGTATGGAGAGAAGGCAGGTACGGGATGCTGAGTTGGATGATCAGCCATGATCATATTGAATGGCGGTGCAGGCTCGAAGGGCCGAATGGCCTACTCCTGCACCTATTTTCTATGTTTCTATGTTTCTAACCCAAACAGTCACCCATTCCTTCTATCCAGAGATGCTGCCTGTTCCGCTGAGTTACTCCAGCATTTTGTGTCCATCTTTAATATATGCAGTCGGTTACACTGCATCATTGTGAAACTCGAAACTTAAACTATTTTTAGTTCCATAATTACCTGAAAACAAATTTGTATCCCTCAGCTGTCAGAGAGATATTTGCACAAATGGTGCTCAAAATGTTAGCCCAGACCTCTGCATTGCAATTCCAGTAATAGAACCATTAGGGGTAGCATCTCATGAATGACCTTACGTACAATATTTAGTTTAGTTTAGACACAAAGTGCTGGAGTAACTCAGCAGATCAGGCAGCATCTCTGGAGAAAAATAGATGACATTACGGGTTCAGACCCTTCTTTCGTTTTGTTTAGTTTAATTTAGTTTAGGAATACAGCATTGAAACAGGCCCTTAGGCCCAGCAAGTCTGTGCTGACCATAGATCAATTTAATATTTCCTCAAATTAACTGCCCAATTAATGTGCAAGAATTCTTTTTAAATCATTTGTCCAACCCAGGAAAGCCATGGCACAATTCCAACAACTCTGCATTGTCAGTGAACTGCCACTAGAGGGAGCAACATGGCCAGGTCACACTGTGCATCTTCAAGAAGCTGGAAAGGGTGCAGAGAAAACTTATGAGGATGTTGCCAGAACTCGAGTGTCTGAGCTACCGGGAGAGGTTGAGCACGATAGGGCTATTCCTTGGAGCACAGGAGGACGAGGGGGTGATCTTATAGATGTGCATAAGGTCTTGAGAGGGATAGACAGTGTAAATGCACAGTGTTGTCTATATGGTCATCGGCAAGGCCTTTGATAAGATTCTGCGTGGTAGGTTGTTCTGGAAGGTTGGATCCCATGGGATCCAGGGAGAGCCAATGGCTTATGGGAAGGAAGCAGAGGAATGTGATGGAAGAATGTTTTTCAGACTGGAGTCCTGTGCCTTTGTGGTTTATATCAATGATTTAGGTGAGAATGTTGAAGGAATGATTAGCGGGTAAGCTTGCAGATGACACCAAGAAGGTTTGTCATAAAAAGTGAAGATGGTTATCAAATATTACAGCACGATCTTGAACAGCTGGGCAAGTGGGCCGAGGAATGCCTAGTGGAGTTTAGAGACATAGTCATAGTGTTAACAGGCCCATCGGCCCAACTTGCCCACACCAGCCAACATGTCCCAGCTACACTAGTCCCAACTGACTCGACCTTCAAGGAAACATGCACTTGCACTCCTAGATCCCTCTGCTCTACAACACTCCCCAGAGCCTTACCATGCACTCTGTAGGTCCTGCCCATGTTAGACTTCCCAAAATACAACACCCCACAGATTTAATACAGATTAGTTCGAGATATGGCATTTTGAGAAGTCAGACCAGGGAAGTTTTTTTACAGTGAATGGTATGGCCTTGGGGAGTGTTGTGGAGCAGAAGGATCTCGGAGTACAGGTACATAGTTCCATGAAAGTAGCATCACAGGTAGGTGAGGTGGTAAAGAACGCTTTTGGTACATTGGCCTTCAACAGTCAGGGTATTGAGTATAAAAGCTGGTACGTCATGTTACAGCTGTACAAGACATTGGCGAGGCCACATTTGGAGTATTGTGTTCAGTCTTTACTACCCTGCCATAGGAAAGATGACACTTAGCTGGAAAGAATGCAGAGATGATTTATAAGGTTGTTAGCAAGGCCTGAGGGCCTGAGCTACCAATAAACATTGGTTTGATAGGAAAGGTTTGAGGCCATGTCATATCAAGTATCAAGACTGAGGAAAGGTCCCGACCCAAAATGTCATCTGTCTATCCATTCCCTCCATAGATGACAGCAGTTGTATGACCAGTTACTCCAGCACTTTGTGATTTGCTCAGATTTAGTTCATTATTGTCACGTGTACAGAGGTACAGTGAAGGGATTTTTTGTTGCGTGCTATCCAGCCAGAGAATAGACTATACATGATTACATTCAAGCCGTCCACAGGGTACAGATATAGGATAAAGGGAATAGCGTTTAGTGTAAAATAAAGTCCAGTCAAGTCCAATTAAACATAGCTCAAAAGTTGCGTGGTCAGGACCACTCTCTTGTTGGTAACAGGTGACGTTTCAGGGTAGAACCCTTCAGCCAAGACAGGTTCCTCCTCCAAGGCGAGATAGAGGTTCATGTGCACTCCTCTAACCTCATCGACTGTGTCTGGTGTTCCCAATGTGGACTTCTGTACATCGGCAAGACCAAGTGTAGACTCAGCGAGTCTTGCCTCGGTCCACCTCAGTTTAATCGCCTGATAACCGCAGGGAAGAAACTGTTCCTGATTCTGGAGGTGTCCATTTTCACACTCTGTACCTTGTGCCTGATGGGAGAAGGGAGAAGAGGGAGTGACCGGGATGAGACTCGTCCTTGATTGTGCTAGTGGCCTTGCCAAGGCAGCGTGAAGTGTAGACTGAGTCAATGGGAGGTTGGTTTGAGTGATGGTCTGGCCTATGTCCCCAATTCTCTGCAATTTCAATTCCAAAAAGTATTATTTTGTTTTGCGCTGGTACATTTGGACAAAACATTTGGGGAATTCCAGTTTATATAACACATACAGCACAGGAAGGCCCACAATGTCTGTGCCGAACATAATGCCAAGATAAACTGATCTCACCTGCTTGTAAAAATCTCTCAATTTCCTTTTTCCCATTGCACCCTGAAAGGTGTGAGAGGTTATGGGTAGAAGGCAGGAAAATGGGGTCAGAAGGGAGAGATAGATCAGCCATGATTGAATGGCAGAGTAGACTTGATGGTCCGAATGGCCTAATCCTGCTCTTATCACGTATGATCTTATGACCATATATCCATTTGTAAATCTAAAAGCCTCTTAAATGCCCCTATCACATCTGCCTCCACCAACCCCCCTGGCAGCACGTTCCAGGCACCCAACATTCTCTGTATAAACAACTTGACCCCCACACACCACCTTTAAACTTTGTCCCTCGCACCCTTAAAGCTATGCTCTCTCGTCTTTGACATTTCCAAACAAGAGAAAGGGGAAAAAAGGTTCTGTCTACCCTATCGATGGAGATAATCGTTGACTTCAGGAGAAAACGGCGCAGGCACACACCACTCCACATCAGTGACACCAAGGTGGAGGCAGTCAGTAGCACTAAGTTCCTGGCGGTGCAGATCATAGACAGTCTGACCTGGTCCCTAAACACTGCATCTCTAGTCAAGAGAGCCCAGCAGCAGTTGCACTTGCTGCACCGGATGAGAAGAGCACACCTCCCCCATCACCACCACTTTCTACAGAGGCACCATAGAGAGCATACTGACCAACGGCATCTCTGTCTGGTCTGGGGGCTGCAAAGCCTCAGACTGGAAGTCCGTGCAGAGAGTGGTGAGGACGGCTGAGAAAATCATCGGGACTTCACTTTCTTCCATCCAGGACATTGTACACAAACGCTGCTTGTCCAAGGCCAAAAATCTCATTAAAGACCCCACCCATCTCCATCATGGACTGTTCACCCTGCTGCCCTCTGGTCAAAGGTACTACATTAGAAAAAGCTACTTATAATCTGAGAGATAAATATGATTTATTTTTTAAACTTTGGAACCCATTCACTTTAAAACTAGGATTAAGAATTGGAAATATTTAATTTCAGGATTGTTTTGATACCCCTAAAAAGAATTTAATAAGAAATTAGCCGGAAGTGTTTCCTTCTTGTCTCCAGGTTCCCTTCTTTCTTTCTTTCTTTCCTTTTTAATTTTTTTTTTATTTCTTTGTCTTTCTTCTTCTCCTTTTTCCTCTTTTTTCTAACTGGGGGGTGGGGGGGAGGGGGGTTGTGGGTGGGGAGATAATACAGAACAATACAGGTATAATCGAATTTAAATGTATAATCGAATTTATAATGTAGGTACCATCGCGTACTATGAGTTCATACATGTATTTGTTTTGTTAAAATTTAAATAAAATTTAAAAAATTTAAAAAAAGGTACTGCAGCATACGGAGCGGAACAGCCAGGTTCTGCAATAGCTTCTTCCCCCGAGTCATCAGACTCTTGAATTCACAATGATCTACCGCCATTATTTTATGTGCGAGTTACTTCTTTATTTATTTTTCTTTAATCAATTTTTATTATTTGGTGTTACATTGTGAGCCAGTTGCAACGGAATTTCGTTCAAATATGCACTCGTCTGTATAGTTTTGAATGACAATAAAGTTATATTCATTCATTCATTCTATGCCTCTAATAATTTGTATATACTTCTATCAGGTCTCCCCTCAACCTGTAAATAGATAATAAATGATTAGTAGATATTGTCACCCCCTCTTCTCCACTAGCACATCAGGCAAGAGGTGCAGAAGTGTGAAAATGCACACTTTCAGGTTCAGGGACAGTTTCTTCCCAGCTGCTACCAGGCAACTGAACCATCCTACTCGCGAGTGGTCCTGGGCTACCATCTACCTCACTGGAGAGCCTCGGACTATCTTTAATCGGACTTCACTGGATTTTATCTTGCACTAAACGTTACATCGGTACACAGTGGATGGCTCGATTGTAATCGTGTATAGTCTTTCCGCTAACTAGACAGCAGGTAACTAAAGCTTTTCACTGTACTTCGGTATACGTGACAATAAAATAAACAAAAATGCAAAAAAATAACATCGTAATTAATTGTGCAAGAAATTTAGGTTTGTAGCAATCTGTTATATGACTAATTTCCCACTTGATTTAAGTAAAATGAATTTGTACAAAGTACCTTCAGCCAATGCTTGCCAGCGACGAACAAACTCACTCAAGGTTATTGTGCTCTTATTGTTCTAGTTTCACTACCACCCCCTCCCCGTTAAAAAAACAAACAAAGTCATGTTACGTCAATGGGTGGGGAAGCAGGGAGGGCAGTTTTCGTTGCCGCCTCCGCCTCCTCCTCCTGGCTCTTTGCTCAGTGAAAGAGTTGGATGTGACGGTAGTGCGGAGATAAGGGCAGCGCGCTTATTTCACTGAGCGGAGACTGACTGGTGGAGCCCGAGCCCACGCCCGCCCGGCCCCGCGACCGCAGACATCGTATCGGATAGAACCTTGCCCCGGACCGGTCTCCCAGTTGCAATAGAACGTTGCCCCGGACCGGTCTCCGAGTCGCAACACGACGTTCCAACAGAACGTTGCCTGGGTTCCCGATCTGTAACACCGAGTTCCATTCGAACCTTGCATCTGACCGCACGCCGGAGAGGTGAGGAGTGGTGGGGAGAGGAGTGGTGGGGAGAGGAGAGGTGGGGAGAGGAGAGGTGAGGAGAGGAGAGGTGAGGAGTGGTGAGGAGGGGAGAGGTGGGGTGGGGAGAGAAGGGGAGAGGAGAGGAGGGGTGAGGAGGGGAGAGGTGAGGAGGGGAGAGGTGAGGCGAGGTGGGGAGTGAGGAGGGGAGAGGTGAGGGGAGGGGTGAGGAGGAGAGGGGGGAGAGGTGAGGATGGGAGAGGAGAGGAGGGGAGAGGTGAGGAGATGAGGGGAGGGGAGGGGTGGGGTGGGGAGAGGTGGGGTGGGGTCAACGTTTGCATTTTACAAAAGACTTTTGACACATGCAAAGTAATTGTCCACCAAATACAGGAAGGAAAGAGAATCAGGTTAGAGCGGAGGAGCTAAGTGAATCGGAGCTGCTGATTCCCTGCGCTTTCAAAGAGCTGGAGAGTCAGTATTATTGATAGTCTGCAGGCTTTTAAAGTTATCTGTTAATCTACAAATTTAATTCATTACTTTTTGTCTTTTCGTAGCACTTTTAAAACTCACGCTTTGGTTAGTGCCTCCCTTCTAGTAGTCGACCTGGAACTTGCTAAAAGCGACAGGCTTTATCATATATCATCATAATATATATACAGCTACCGTGCCGCCTCATTATGGCAGAACATTTTTGTAAATAGTGCTCCGCTTTAAACGTTCAGAGTGCATTTTAATTTGAGTGTTTAAGAGTGCAAATGTTATTTCGGAAAAGGAACAAACTTTCCAAGCGGTTCCCTGCAGATTCTGAATTTAACCCGGAGCAAGCTGTGTGGCGTTATCTTGATTGGCAACAAGGGTTTCCAATGGGCTGTGAACCTTTTATTGCTGTCTGCCAATCCATGTGAAAGGTTGTATTTGGTTCGCTGCCGGGTCTGTGGTGTCGCCTAGCCTGTCAAAGGGCGACAGTGCTGCTTGTGAATTGCTCGCTTTGCGTGGGTTTAAGACCAGGCCTTGCATCCTTGATGCAGGAAGCAAGTTTTGCAATAGCAAACATCTTTCTTGCAGGCCTCTGCTTTAAGGCGGCTGGCTCCCCGGCATATCCTTGTGATTCGCTCTGGTGTACAGCAAGTCAGAGCTTGTGATTTCCCATACACGCATCTGCAAGCTTCGCCTCCTGTTCAAAGCGCCGCTGTTTTGATTAATGCTCCCCACAGCCAAGAAGTATGTATTTATGCACGGTGGTAATCTATGCCACACCTCTGAGTCATGGGCAGATGGTTGTTGGTTGTGTCCTTCTCTGCAGACTTGTTCATCAGCCTGATTATATGCTCGAGTTCAGTGTTAAGGTTGCGTGGTGTTGTCTGTCACCGTCTTGGGGGAAATGTTCAGCGATCGCCACCTTTGTCAGGGAACCCACAAAACTAAGTTTAAGGGAGATTAGTGAACAAGGGGCCACAGTTTAAGAATAAGGGGTAGGCCATTTAGAACTGAGATGAGGAAAAACTTTTTCAGTCAGAGAGTTGTGAATCTGTGGAATTCTCTGCCTCAGAAGGCAGTGGAGGCCAATTCTCTGAATGCATTCAAGAGAGAGCTAGATAGAGCTCTTAAGGATAGCGGAGTCAGGGGGTATGGGGAGAAGGCAGGAACGGGGTACTGATTGAGAATGATCAGCCATGATCACATTGAATGGCGGTGCTGGCTCGAAGGGCCGAATGGCCTACTCCTGCACCTATTGTCTATTGTGAAAGGAATGCCACATCCACTCAACGTCTGGTCATAGCATAGGGTACAGGTCCACCACCGATTATCCGGCACCCTCGGTTCCAAAGCCTTTCTGGATTATCTGTATTGCCGGACCAACAGAGGCCACGGCCTCCGAGATGAGGTTGAACGGCCTAGGCCGTCGAGGAGCTGAGATGCCGGCCCACAAATTCAGCCTCGGAGGTCAGCTATGGGAACGGATCCGCTGGCTCTAGCCGGGCTGGAGTTCCAGAGCCCCGGCCGCAGGGGGTAAATTCGACTCGCCAATTGGCGCAGAGTTGTAGATCGGCCGTCTGACCCGGCCTAGGTGCCACATTTTCAGGGTGACTTCTGGAGGGGATTTCAAGTGCGCTCTCTTAATTCTGTCCGGATTAAAGGAGGTTCCGGACCACCAGTGCCAGAAAATCGATGGTGGACCTGTCCTACAACACAGAAACAACGGGTCCTTTGGCCCGCAGTGTACATACATACTGGCATCAAGTACTCATCTTGGACAGGTACATGGATAGGAAAGATTAGAGGGACGTGGGCCATAAGCGGGCGAATGGGATTAATTCAGATGTAGCTTGGCATGGTTTTGTTGGGACATAGGACCTGTTTCTGTGCTGCATAGCTCTTAAGTAATATATAGAAATCTCATTTAGTGTAGGAAAATAACTGCTGATGTTGGTGCAAATCGAAGGTATCACAAAATGCTGGAGTAACTGAAGAAGTAAATCTGAAGAAGGGTCTCGACCCAAAACGTCACCCATTCCCTCTCTCCTAGATGCTGCCTGACCTGCTGAGTTACTCCAGCATTTTGTGATACCTAGCAATCTAATTTGCTGTTTTGAGGAGCTCTGTGTTGGCTGTGTTATAGAGTTTACTGCATGGAAACAAGCCCACTGTGTCCATGCTAACCAAGTTAGCATATAGGGCTAGTCCCATTTGCCCGTATTTGACCCACATTCCTGCCCATATATTTGCCTAAATGTATTTTAAAAGTCGTAATTAGCCGGTTCTGCAGATTCCTCTGGCAACTCGTTCCAGATATGGACTACCCTCTGACTGAACAAAATTGCAACTGTGGTCCCTTTTAAATTTCCCTCCTCTCACCTTCAACCTCTGCCCTGTAAGTTTAGGATCCCCTACCCTGGCCAAAAGACCCAGCATTCACTTTTGACATTGCCCCTCATCGGCACAGTGGTGCAGCGGTAGAGTTGCTGCCTTGCAGTGGAGGAGACTCGGGTTTGATCCTAATTATGGGTGCTGTCTGTGTGGAGTGTGTACGTTCTCCCTGTGACTGTGGGTTTTCTCTGGGTGCTCCGGTTTCCTCCCACCTTCCAAAGACAAGCAAGTTTGTAGGTGATTGGCTTCTGTCAATTCACAATTGTCCCTGGTGTGTTGGAGTTTAGCTTAGTTTATTGTCACGTGTAGCGTGGTACAGTGAGAAGCCTTTTGTTGTGTGCTAACCAGTCAGTGGAAAGACAATACATGATTACAACTGTGCTTTTGCGGTTGCAGCTCATAGACTGTGGAACAGCATCCTTCTCCCCATCAGAATTGCCCCCTCCATCGACTCCTTTAAGTCCAGGTTCAAATCCTATTTCTACTCCCTAGCGTTTGAGGCCCTCTGAGGGGGCGCTGTGAACTGTGTTATGTATGTGCTGTTATATTTGTGTGCCATTGTATGTTCGTTCTTAGTACCTGAACTGATGTACAGCACTTTGGTCAACGTGGGTTGTTTTTAAATGTGCTATACAAATAAAATTGACTTGACTTGACTTGACTAGATGGAACTTGTGTACGCACGGGTGATCGTTGGTCAGCGCGGACTCGCTGGTTAATTGGAATTAACTAGCAACCCATTTCTAACGAAGGTCCTGTTTCCATCTCTAAACTAAGGTCACCCCTCAGCCCCCCATGTTCCAAAGGAAAAAGTCCCGTCATGTTTCCCAATGCATTTTGAAAGCAATGGATGTGATGTGAATGGCATTTAGAAGGTGCTATTGAAATCTATTTCCTTTCACTGCGCCCACTATTCAGCGTGTTGGAGCTTGCGTTCTGCTAGACCTGCCTGGTGCTGCTTGCCTGTTTTGTTCGAAGGCTGGCTATTTTGATTAATGCTGCTTTCAACAAAGATGAAATCTGTATTTAGGCAAGCTCATAATGTGCTCATTGTGCCACTCCTCCCTGTGAATAGGTGATGTATAGATTTCATTAGAATGCGGTTTCACAGTTGACTTGGATTGGGAGAAATGTGCCATTTCAGCTCGTAGTGAAAACAGGAAATGCTGGGAAAGTTTTAGCAGGCAGCGGATGTGGGGGAGGGCGAGGGATTAATAACCCTTTAATCAGAATTAACCAGCAACCCATTTCTAATAATGGGCCAGTACAAAACACTTTGTGTTGTGCTGGAGGAACTCAGCGGGTCAGGCAGCATCTGGGGTGGGAATGGGTGAGCTGAGGTTTTGTGTTTAGTTTAGTGATACAGCAAGGAAACAGGTTATTCGGCCCACCGAGTCCTTGATGACCATCAGTCACCTGTTCACACTAATTCTATGTTATCCCGTGTTCTCTTCCACTCTATACACTCAATGGACAGGGGGGTGGAGTGAGGTTGGGGGAGGGGGAGGTTGGTGGGGGGGAGGGGGAGGGGAGGTAAGTGGGTGAGGGGAGGGGGGAGGTTGATGGGGGGGGGGGAAGGGAATGCTGGTAAAGAGGTGGATGTGGGACGAAGTTGGCAAGTGATGGGTGGAGCCACAAGGATTTGCAGATGCTGTTTACAGGAAAAACCCCCCACAAAGTGCTGAAGTAACAGCAGGTCAGGCAGCATCTTTAGAGAACAAGGATAGACGCCCTTTCAGGTCGGGAACCTTCTTCAGACTGTTGGAGTTGGGAGTCTCTCCATACATGCTGCCTGACCCACTGCGCCCCTCCTCTGGTAGTTTATTTTATACTCAAGATTCCAGCATCAGCAGTTATTTTAATCTCTTTAAAACAATTCCCGGTCCTTTCTGCTCTCAGAGTTGAATGCAATGTCTGTGGCACAGATTGTTCTTGTCTGCTAAAGGATACTGGATCTGGAACTCACCCACTAGTGGAAACATCTTCTCCACATCCACTCTGTCCAGGCCTTTCACTATTCAACTCGATGGGCTGAATGGCCTAATTCAGCTCCGAGGAGTTGTGAACTGCGAGAAAGCAGATGCTTGGGTCAATAGAATTGGTGGCAGTTCATGTCAGGTTGAGTTCACTGTCATATACATGGTGAGGTACAAGTACAATGAAAATCTTGTTTGCAGCAGCATCAAGGGCCACATGGACACAAACAAAGACACAAAAAACATAAATTATACCTTCTACCCAACCGTGGAGTGGCATGGTGGCGCAGGGATCAAGGTTCGATCCTGACTGCGGGTGTAGTCTGTATGGAGTTTGTACATCCTACCTGTGACCACGTGGGTTTTCTCTGGGTGCTCCGGTTTCCTCCCACATTCAAAGACGTGCAGGTTTGTAGGTTAATTGGCTTCTATAAATTGTCCCTAGTGTGTAGGATAGAACTAATGTATGGGTGATTGTTGGTCGGCACGGACTCGGTGGGCTGAAGGGCCTGTTTCCGTGCTCTATCTCTAAAGTAAACTAAATTAAACAACTGTACGAAAACATGACATTTGTGCAAAATTTTCTAGTTACAAAAGTTGAAAAGAATGCAGAGAAGATTTCCAAGAATGTTGTCTGGACTTGAGGGAGTGAGCTACCAGGAGAGGTGGGCAAATAGTTCCTTGTTTATTCCTTGGAGCAGGGGTTGAGGTTGAAGGGTGATCTTGAGGGAAATAAATCGGGTGAATGCACAGAGTCTTTCATCCAGCACAGGAGAATCAAAATCAGAGGACATGTGTTTAAATTGAGATTTAATACAAACTTGAGGGGCACATTTTCCACCGAGAGGATGGTGGGTGTATGGAACAAGATGCAGGGGAGATAGTTGAGGCAGTTGCTAAGACAGCGTTTATTTTATTTTCGTGAGAACAGGCCCTTCTGCCCATCGAGTCCACATTGGCCATCGATCACCCATTCACATTAATTCTATGTTATTCCACTTTCTCGTCCACTCCCGGCACACTAAGGGAAATTTACCGAGGCTAATTAACCTACCAGCCTGCACCTCCTTGGGAAGGTGGAGGAAGCCGAAGCACTTGGAGGAAACCCATGTTGTGGCATGCAGAACGTGCAAACTCCACGCAGACAGTACCCAAAGTCAGGATCGAACGTGGGTCTCTGGCGCTGTGAGGCTTTTAAAAGACACTTGGACAGGTACATGGATAGGAAAGGTTAAGAATGATATAGGCCAAACCAGAGCAAATGGGACTAACTAAGATGGGGCATCTTGGACGAATTCTGCTGAAGTGCCTGTTTCCATGCGCTATGACTGTAAATCCTTGGTCGCGTGAGACATGTCTTTGAAGTATGTGGTGAAGGAGCTCCCACAATATGATTATGCTGAGAGTGTCTGCACTTTGCTCCTTTGTTCGTGGAACGGCTGTGATGAAAGATGCAGTTAATTGCCAGATATATTGCCTTGCATCTTCAAAGCATGTTTCCGAGACGGCTGTGGTCTGAGTATCATGATACCATCTGTCCTCGGGCAAAATGTATTTATTTTCAAGAAGGTTCCAAATTGAATGAACCCACGTCAACATCAGAGCTGAAGTGTCCAATTTTATTTCTCTGTTCAGTTCATCTGCAGTTGAGATCCTCAACCAGATTTTTGTCACCACTGACGTGATCTGAAAAATCTTTAAATCCATTGTACTATACATCGTATTAAAGAGTGGCGCAGCAGTAGAGTTTTTGCCTTGTATCGCCAGAGACTCAGGTTTGATCCTGACTATGGGTACTGCCTGTACCGAGTTTATACGTTCTCCCTGTGTTTTGTTCAGAGATACAGTGTGGAAACAGGCCCTTCGGCCCACCGAGTCCTCACCGACCAGCGATCTCCGTACACGAGCACTATCCTACACACACTAGGGGCAATTTACAATCTTTACCAAAGCCAATTAACCTACAAACCTCTATGTCTTTGGAGTGTGAGAGAAAACTGGAAAACCCACAAGGAGAACTTACAAATAGCACCCTATTCAGGATCGAACCCGGGACTCTGGCGCTGTCAGGCAGAAACTACCATTGTGCTGTCCCGTTACTGTGAGTTTTCTCCGGGTGCTCTGGTTTCCTCTCACACTACAAAGACATACAGATTTGTTGGATAATTGGCTTTGGTAAAAATTGTAAAATTGTCCCTAAGTTTAATTAGCTTCAGGAAAGAGGTTGTAAATTGAACGTCATGCATAGGATTGTGCTAGTGAACAGGGTGATTGCTGCTCAGCGTGGACTTGATGTATCTCTAAAGTCTAAAGTCTACTCCAGTGTTCCCCAGGCAACTGAAACATCCTATCACCAACCAGAGAGCGGTCCTGACCTCCCATCTACCTCATTGGAGACCTTCGAACTATCTTTAATTGGACCTTACTGGACTTTATCGTGCATGAAACATTGTTCCCTTTCTCCTGTATTTGTACGCAGTGGAGGGCTAGATTGTAATCGTGTATAGTCTTTTTGCTGACTGGAAAGCACGCAACAAAATAGCTTTCACTGCACCTTGGTACACGTCGCTGTGATAATAAACTAAATAATTAACACCCACTCCGTTCTCCGGCAGTTGTCTAAAGCTCCGCTCGCTCTGTCCCAATGTCCCACGACCCATTCATTAATCATCCCCACTGTTAATTGACACACCGCGTCCAGTTAAAGAACAGGGCATTCTCAAGACTCTCTATGGATTTGGATCTCTGACAACTAACAGCCCCTCCCCCCCCCAAAAAAATCCCTCAATCAGTTTTTTGACACAGTGGGTGCCCGGGATGCATTGCTGGGAGGGGAGGTGGTGGAGTCAGATACCATCGTGCATTTAAGAGACTTTTGGATCGGCACATGGATATGCAGAGAACAAAGGAATATAGATCACGTGCAGGCAAGTAAGAGTTGGTCTTGGCATCGTGTTCGGCACAGACATTGTGGGCTGAAGGGCCTGTTCCTGTGCTGTACTGTTCTATGAGTCTTCTATGAGTCTTTTGTGGGCGGCACAGTGGCACATCGGTAGAGTTGCTGCCTTGCAGCACCAGAGACCCGGGTTTGATCCTGACTAACGGTGCTGTCTGTATGGAGTTTGTGCGTTTCCCTGTGACAGCATGCGTTTTCTCCGGGTGCTCCGGTTTCCTCCCACACTCCAAAGATGTGCAAGTTTGCAAGTTAATTGGCTTCAGCAAAAAAATAGCAAATTATCCCGAGTGTGTAGCATAGTGCTAGTGTATGGGATGATCGCTGGTCAGCGTGGACTCGGTGGGCCGAAGGGCCTGTTTTCGCGCTGTATCCCTAAAGTCTAATGTTAACTGGGTCAGTTAGCCATTTCTACTGTAGGACATGGAGGAGCTGAACGTCCACACTGGATATTTTCTTCTGTGCCAATTCTTCTGAACATCATTACTAATGTTTAAATTGTTATCACGCTTGTTGTCAAGCTGGAAAGGGTGCGGGGAAGATTTACGAGGATATTGTAAGAGCTACAGGGAGGTTGGGCAGGCTAAGACTTCATTCCTCAGAGTGCAAGAAGCTGAAAGGCATGAGATAGGATGAATGCACAGAATCTTTTTCCCAGGGTAGAGAAATCAAGAACAAGAGAGCATGGATTTAAGGTGAGGAGGCAACCTTTATCACAAAGAAGGTGGCGGGTATATGGAACAAATCTTTTACCCAGAGTAAGAAAATCAAAAAGTAGGTGGCATACCTTTAAGGTGAGAGGACAATAGACAATAGACAATAGGTGCAGGAGTAGGCCATTCAGCCCTTCGAGCCAGCACCGCCATTCATTGCGATCATGGCTGATCACTCTCAATCAGTACCCCGTTCCTGCCTTCTCCCCATACCCCCTCACTCCGCTATCCTTAAGAGCTCTATCCAGCTCTCTCTTGAAAGCATCCAACGAACTGGCCTCCATTGCCTTCTGAGGCAGAGAATTCCACACCTTCACCACTCTCTGACTGAAAAAGTTCTTCCTCATCTCCGTTCTAAATGGCCTACCCCTTATTCTTAAACTGTGGCCCCTTGTTCTGGACTCCTCCAACATTGGGAACATGTTTCCTGCCTCTAATGTGTCCAATCCCCTAATTATCTTATATGTTTCAATAAGATCCCCCCTCATCCTTCTAAATTCCAGTGCATACAAGCCTAATTGTTCCAGCCTTTCAACATACGACAGACCCGCCATTCCGGGAATTAACCTAGTGAACCTACGCTGCACGCCCTCAATAGCAAGAAAGATTTAATATGAAACCTGAGGTGCAACTTTTTCCACACAGAGGATGGTGCGTGTATGGAACAAGCTGCCTGAGAAACTAATTGAGGATGGTACTGTAACAAAAGTTTAAAAGAATTTGGACAGGTACATGTATGGGAAAGGTTTGGATGCATATGGGCCAAACACGGGCAAATGGGACTGGCGTAGATGGAGCATTTAGCTCGGCATGGACGAGTTGGGCTGAAAAACCTGTTTCTGTTCTGTATGATTCTAGGACTCCATCTGCGTGTTTCATTTAATTAAACCCTTTCAGAGTTTAAAACTGGCTCGTCGGATTTCTGTTCTGAGTTTGTAATTAGTTTAATTTATTGCCACGTGTATCGAGGTGCAGTGAAAAACGTTTTTGGTGCGTGCAATCCAGGCAGCGGAAAGTCCCTACACGAATTTGTCCACAGTGTACAGATACAGGATAAAGGGAATAATGTTGAGTCCAAGGTAAAGTCCAATTAAAGATAGTCCGAGGGTCTCCAATGGGTTAGATGGTAGCTCAGGACCGCTCTCTAGTTGGTGAGAGGATGGTTCAATTGCCAGATAGCAGCGGGGAAGAAACTTTCCCTGAATCTGGAGGCGTATGTTTTTACACTTCTGTACCGCTTGCTGTTGTCAGGCAACTGAACCATTCTATCAGCAACTAGTTACCTGCAAGGACATGCCTGGGTAATGGTTGCGTGCATCGAGCTGCTTCTGTGTCAAAAGGTCATCGCGTGACAGGAACGCATAGTTCAGGCTGACACGCCCAGCGCTGAACTACAGTGGTTCATCCCCCTTCCCCAAGTCTAGAGATGTGTGGGGCAGGGTTTTTTTCTACACTGAGGGTGCTGGGTACCAGAAACACGCTGCCAGGGGTGATGGTGAAGGCAGATACGATAGTGGCGTTTAAGAGGCTTTTAGACAGGTACATCGATATACAGGGGATGGAGGAATATGGATCACATGCAGGCAGAGGAGATTAGTATAGCTTGGGATCATGTTCAGCATTGACATTGTGGGCTACTCTATTCCTGCGCTGTACTGATCCAAGAGGTGAATTAAGAGATGCAGCATGGAAACAGACCCTTCGGCCCACCATGTCCATGCCGACTATCCATCATCCGTTCACACAAGTTCTATGTTAGCCCACTTTCGCATTCACTCCGCACACACTACGGCTCGTTTACAGAGGCCAATTAACCTACGAACCCACACGTCTTTTGGATGTCGGCGGAATCCGGAGCACCCGGAGTAAACCCACATAGTCACAAAGAGAACATGCAAACTCCACACAGACAGTAGCGAATAGTATTGAACCTGGATCTCTGGTGCTGTGAGACAGCAGCTCTACCGCCCAAACCACTTTGGTTATCCACGTTGGTGGCAAGAACAGGAAAGCAGACTATTATCTGAATGGTGGCCGATTAGGAGAAGGGGAGATGCAGCGAGACCTGGGTGTCGTGATACACCAGTCATTGAAAGTAGGCATGCAGGTGCAGCAGGCAGTGAAGAAAGCGAATGGTATGTTGGCATTCAGAGCGAGGGGATTTGAGTATAGGAGCAGGGAGGTTCTGCGCAGTTGTACAGGGCATTGGTGAGTCCACACCTGGAGTATTGCGTACAGTTTTGGTCTCCTAATCTGAGGAAAGACATTCTTGCCAGAGAGGGAGTACAGAGAAGGTTCACCAGATTGATTCCTGGGATGGCAGGACTTTCATATGAAGAAAGACTGGATAGACTCGGCTTGTACTCGCTGGGATTTAGAAGATTGAGGGGGGATCTTATAGAAACGTACAAAATTCTTAAGGGGTTGGACGGGCTTGATGCAGGAAGATTGTTCCCGATGATGAGGAAGTCCAGAACAAGGGGTCACAGTTTAAGGATAAGGGGGAAGTCTTTTAGGACCGAGATGAGAAAGTTTCTTTTCACACAAAGAGTGGTGAATCTGTGGAATTCTCTGCCACAGAAGGTAGTTGAGGCCAGTTCATTGGCTATATTTAAGAGGGAGTTAGATGTGGCCCAAGGGATCAGGGGGTATGGAGAGAAGGCAGGTACGGGATACTGAGTTGGATGATCAGCCATGATCATATTGAATGGCGGTGCAGGCTCGAAGGGCCGAATGGCCTACTCCTGCACCTATTTTCTATGTTTCTATGTTTCTAACCAAGCTGCCCCAAATTGGCATGACCCCAACCCAGCTACTGGACTTTGGATGCCATGGCTGTGTTTAAGCCGCGCCCATGGCAACAAGACCTCATGACTTCAGGGCACCTCAAAGCTCTGGTTTGTGAGAGATTGTGACGCTTTGGCAAAAGCTTATGACTCAAAACATCTCCACACTTGCCCATCTACAGCAGGAACGGGAACTTGTAAATACTGAGCACTGTGCCTAAGTACAGGTTCATGCTGATTTTCCAGCACCCTTGGTTCCAGAGACTTTCTGGATTATCCATTTTGCCAACAGAGGTCACGGCCTCCGAGCGGAGTCAAACGGTACCAGAATGGTCCGCCGAGGGGCCGAGATACCGGCCCTCAAAGTCGGCCGCGGAAGTCGGCAGTGGGAGCGAGTCTGCCGGGCATGAGTTCCAGAGCCCCAGCTGCAGGGGGCAAATTCGACCCGCCGAAAAGGTCGAGGTCGGTTGCCTCACCCGGCCCTGGCGTAACATTTTCAGGGGGACCTGTGGGGGGAGGGGGTTTCAAGTGCGCTCTCGTAATGTTGTCTGGATTAAAGGAGGTTCCGGACCACTAGTTGTCGTAAAATTGGTGGTGGACCTGCACTTGTAGAGATTCGGGTTTAAGACTGCAAGAAATTGCAGAGAGTCGTGGACGTTGCCCAGTCTAACATGCAAACCAGCCTTGCCCCACCATTGAATCTATCCACACAACGCTAGGCTTCAGGAAAGCAGCCAACATAACCAACGAACACTTAGACCCCAGTCATTCTCTCTTCTCTCTCCCATCGGGCTGAATGTGCAAAAAGGTGAAAGCACTCAACACCAGACACAGGGACATCTTCTCCCTCACTGTTATCAGACTCTTGAACCGATCTTTCATAAGGATGAATTCCTGATCTTCCAACTCACCTCATTGTGGTCCTTGCACTTTTCTTCACTTGCACTTTCTCCGTAGCTGTGACACTATTTTGCATTCTGCTTATTTTCCCGTTTGCACTTCCCCTTTGTGCTTGTGTGTGGTTTGATTGCGAGAAAAAAAAAAGTGTTCACTGTGTCTCAGTACATGTGGCAATAACTAAACCCAAAAACATTCGTAATTGCTGCAGGAAGATCTCGATGCCTGGGTGAAGATTACTGAGTCATCTTGGTTCCATCAGTGAATCAATGTATAGCGGGGGAAAAAAGTGAACTTGAAACATTTGACCCTCGAATTGCAAGGTCTGAGTTGCACAAGAGACTTTTGGGCTTTTGTTTTGCACTAATATTGGGGGGTTTTCATTGAATTTTCTTTTGATCATTATGTTATCTGTTATTCCTGCGTTTTTGCTACTGTGTTTCTAGACCTCTTATGCTGCTGCAAGTAAGAATTTCATTGTTCCGGTTTTGGTATTTATGACGATCAAACGCTCTTGTAATAAAAAGGAACTGCAGATGCTAGTTTGAACCAAAGATAGACACGAAGTGCTGGAGTAACTCAGCAGGTCAGGCAGCTTCTCTGGAGAACATGGGTAGGTGATGTTTTGGGTTGGGGCCCTTCTTCAGTCGGGAGTAACTCAGCGGGTCAGGCAGCATTTGTGGATCAAATGGATAAGTGAGGTTTAGTGAAAGGTCGCCTACCCATTTTCGCTACAGATGCTGCTTGACCAGTTGAGTTATATCTATGTGTGTTTGTGTGTGTGTCTATTGTGTGTCTAAAAAAATGTTCAGTATACAGTATATACCTACTCTATATGTATATTTATATATACTGATCATTTTTTTCTCGTTTACTATATTGTTGGGTGCTATGTTTGTATATTCTGTTGTGCTGCAGCAAGTAAAAGTTTCATTGTTCTGTCTGGGACATATGACAATAAAACACTCCTGACACATGACCACTTCAGCATTTTGTGTGTACTCTTGACTCTCTTATCACTCTCTTGAATCTTGGCAGTGTAACAGTACACGTGCAGAGTAGATTTTACTGCCTGGGGGTTGGGATTATCCTGGATAGTAGGAAGTGTTTCAGGAGACAGGGATGATGATCATGTAAAGAGATGGGCTTTGCAAGAAGCACACAGGCCCATGAAAGTAATTGCTGGTAGACACAAAATGCTGGAGTAACTCAGCGGGACGGACAGCATCTCTGGAGAGAAGTAATTGCTGGCTTTGCTCTGATCACCGGACTGCTGCAACATACCGACAGATCAAAATTCAATATCACAGACCCCTGGCAGGCGGAAGACTTAGGACATTGTGTACTTCGGTTTCATCCAATCAGCTCATCGTCACCCATGCAAGCTGATATATATATATATATATATATAGAGTCTTGTATTAAATGCTGCTGAGAATGTGGGCAATGTCTCTCAAGTGGCAATTTTAATGGTTACTGTTCGCCATGGTCTAATCGCAATCTGTTGAATGACCTCCCTCTCAGCTTGTCATTTCTTTCCAGCTTGTTAATCAGAGAAATTATTGGTCTGAATCACTCCTCTCCACATGCGATCCCTCTCTGTCACCAGATCCTGTTCCTCTCACCTACATATGTACAGCACAGGAACAGGCCCTTTGGACCTCAGTGTTTGTACCGAATATGATGCCAAGCTAAACTAATCACCTATGCCTGCACGTGATCCATATCCCGTCTCTCTGTGACTCTCTTTCTCCGTCTCTGTGTCTCTCTTTCTCCGTCTCTCCTTCTCTCTGTCTCTCTCTCTCGGTCTCTCCGTGTCATTCTCTCTCTCTCTGTCTCCTTCAGGCTCTGAGGAATTAGGACTTACTGAGGAAGGGTCTCCACCTGAAACATCACCCATTCCTTCTCTCCAGAGATGCTGCATGTCCCACTGAGTTACTCCAATATTTTGTGTCTACCTTCGATTTAAACCAGCATCTGCAGTTCCTTCCTACACAAGGAACTGCAGATGCTGGTTTAAACCGAAGATAGAAACAAAATAGCTGGAGTAACTCAGTGGGACAGAAGGAATGGGTGATGTTTCAGGTGGAGACCCTTCTTCAGTAAGTCCTAATTCCTCAGAGCCTGTCCACTAGCTACAAGGCTCTTGTCTTGCTTGAATGACAGTGCAGTTCAACAACACTCACTGAGCTCAACATTAACAGGAGTTAGCAACATTAACAGGACTTAGCAGCCTACTTGTGAGGCACCCCATCCATAACCATTGACTCACCTCACCACGACACACAGTAGCAGCATTTTGGTTTAGTTTAATTTATTGTCATATTTACCAAGGTGCAGTGAAAAGCATTTTTGTTGCATGCTATCCAGTCAGCGGAAAGACTGTACATGATTACAATCAAGCCATCCACAGTACAGATACAAGAAAAAGGGAATCACGTGTAGCTTTTTACTGTACCTCGCGGCACACGTGACAATAAACTAAACTAAAAAAAGGAACTACAGATGTTGGTATATACTGAAGATAGACACAAAGTGCTGGAGTAACTCAGCAGGTCAGGCAGCATCTCCGGACAAAAAGGATGAGTGACGTTTCTGATCAGGAAACTGGGCAGTTTGAAGAAGGCTCCCGACCCGAAACGTCACCCATCCTTTTTCTCCAGTGATGCTGCCTGACCCGCTGAGTTACCCCAGTATTTTGTGTCTGGAAAGGGAATAATGTTTAGTGCAAGGTTAAGTCCGATTAAAGATCATCCTCGGGCCACCAATGAAACATAGAAAATAGGTGCAGGAGTAGGCCATTCGGCCCTTCGAGCCTGCACTGCCATTCAATATGATCATGGCTGATCATCCAGCTCAGTATCCTGTACCTGCCTTCTCTCCATACCCCCTGATCCCTTTAGCCACAAGGGCCACATCTAACTCCCTCTTAAATATAGCCAATGAACTGGCCTCAACTACCTTCTGTAGTAGAGAATTCCACAGATTCACCACTCTCTGTGTGAAAAAAAAACTTTTCAATGAGGTGGATGGGAGGTGGATGGGCGGCACGGTAGCGCAGCGGTAGAGTTGCTGCTTTACAGCGAATGCAGCGCCGGAGACTCAGGTTCGATCCTGACTACGGGTGCTGCACTGTAAGGAGTTTGTACGTTCTCCCCGTGACCTGCGTGGGTTTTCTCCGAGATCTTCGGTTTCCTCCCACACTCCAAAGACGTACAGGTATGTAGGTTAATTGGCTGGGTAAATGTAAAAATTGTCCCTAGTGGGTGTAGGATAGTGTTAATGTACGGGGATCGCTGGGCGGCACGGACTTGGAGGGCCGAAAAGGCCTGTTTCCGGCTGTATATATATGATATGATATGATCTCGGTCCTAAAAGACTTCCCCCTTATCCTTAAACTGTGACCCCTTGTTCTGGACTTCCCCAACATCGGGAACAATCTTCCTGCATCTAGCCTGTCCAACCCCTTAAGAATTTTGTAAGTTTCTATAAGATCCCCGCTCAATCTTCTAAATTCCAGTGAGTACAAGCCGAATCTATCCAGTCTTTCTTCATATGAAAGTCCTGCCGTCCCAGGAATCAATCTGGTGAACCTTCTCTGTACTCCCTCTATGGCAAGAATGAGGTGGATGGGAGGTCAGGACAGCTCTCTAGTTGGTGATAGGATGGTTCAGTTGCCTGATAACCGCTGGGAAGAAACTGTCCCTAAATTTGGAGGTATGCGTTTTCACACTTCTGTACATCTTGCCTGATGGGAGAGTTAGTGCCATCTGCAGGGTGCACAGCAGCAACTCAGCAAGACTCCTAAGACAGCAACTTCCAAAGCATCCAGCTCTGAGCTAGGACAAAGGACGGCAAAGGCAGGGAGAACACCATCACCTGCAAGCCACGCACCATCCACACTTGATAGCACATCACTATTCCTTCACCGTTGCAGGGTCAAAGTTTGAAGAAGTCCTTCAAATCTGCTGGGAATTAGGAACCCCCTCCCTGGCAGTGTAGTGGATATAGACCCACACTTCAAGGACTGCAGCGGTTCAAGAAGGCATCTCCTCACCAGCTTGTCAATTAAATGCTGGCTCACCCTGTGTAGCCCACTCCCCTTGCTGGCTTTGATTTGTCCTTTTTTATACACCTTTCATTCATTTGTTCTATGTATCTTTTCCTATCTCCCGTTTCTCTCTCCCCGACTCTGTCTGAAGAAGGGCCCCATCCCAAAACGTCCCCACTCTATGTTCTCCACAGATTGGAGACCTTTGAACTATCATCCCCCATTACATGAAGGATGTGGAGGCTTTGAAGGAGGCAGAGGAGGTTTACCAGAATGCTGCCTGAATTGGGTATTAACTACAACGAGAGGTTGGATAGACTTGGATTGTTCCCTCTTCCTCTGCCATGTCGGAAGTGTGAGGGGAGACCTGATGGAAGTGTAAAAAAACTATGAGAGGCATTGATAGGGTAGAGAATGGAACCTTTTTCCCCAGGGTGGAAATGTCAAAGACTCACCTAAGGTGTGAGGGGCACAGCTTGAAGGTGATGTGTGGGGCAATTACTTTTATACAGAGGGTGGCGGGTGCCAGGAACGTGCTGCCAGGGGCGGTGCTGGAGGCAGATACGAGAGTTGTGCCTTTGGATAGGCGCATTGAGAGGTCTGGAATGGTAGGAGATGGATCAGGCAGATCAGGTGAACTTGGCATTGTGTTCAGCACAGACACTGTGGGCCAAAGGGCCTGGGTCCTGTGCTGTGCTGTTCCATGTTCTGTGAATGTTGACAGTACCGCACCACTTTTTCTCTCCAACCCCTGGGCGTGACCACCTTTCTCACAGCCCATAAATCATTTAAGGAGGTGCCGCCGAGATGAGATTTGCGCACAGCAAGGTGTCGCCTAGCGCTGGAGGTTAATGATCAGATAATCTCTTCCCACGGTGTGGGTCAGAGGTCCGGGGTGAAGCCGTACCTTGCATAGTTTTGAGTAACGCCCTGAGACTGTTTTAGTGTTTCACTCAACTCCTGCGTTTAATGTTGCGTCTGAAGTTGTCTGAGAGGCGAGTCACTGAGCTCTGCCCTTTCCACGGGTGCTCCGGTTTCCTCCCACACTACGGGTTACACACCACCGCGACCCTGCACAGGAGGGGCAGGTTAGAATTGGCAACTCACCTGCAAGCTGAATGTGACACTGTAGTAGTAGAATGACCGGGAGTCTGAAGAAGGGTCTCGACCCGAAATGCCGCCCATTCCTTCTCTCCTAAGATGCTGCCTGACCTGCTGAGTTACTCCAGCATTTTGTGAATAAATACCTTCGGTTTGTACCAGCATCTGCAGTTATCTCCCTACACACCTACAAGTGTGCACGTCTTTGGAGTGTGGGAGGAGCTGGGAGAGCGGACAAACCCTGTGCAGACAGCACCCGTGGTCAGGCTCGACCCCAGGTGTCTGGTGCTGCGAGGCAGCAACTCTACTGCCACCCCTAAAGTCCTTTGTGGAATTGGTGGGAGACTCCAATAGCCAGAAAGAAGCGGGTGAGGGGAGGGGGCGGTTGAGATGAAGAGCAGAGATAGATTTCAGGAGAGGCTGAATTAGCGACAGGGGGAAGGGAGTTGGCTGACAATAGACAATAGACAATGGGCAATAGACAATAGACAACATACAATAGACAATAGGCAATGGACAATAGGCAATGGACACTAGGCAATAAACAATAGGCAATAGACAATAGGCAATAGGTCATAGACAATGGACAATAGGCAATAGACAATAGACAATCGGTAATAGACAATGGACAATAGGCAATAGACAATAGGCAATGGACAATAGACAATAGGTGCAGGAGTAGGCCATTCGGCCCTTCGAGCCAGCACCGCCATTCAATGTGATCATGGCTGATCATTCTCAATCAGTACCCCGTTCCTGCCTTCTCCCCATACCCCCTGACTCCGCTATCCTTAAGAGCTCTATCTAGCTCTCTCTTGAATGCATTCAGAGAATTGGCCTCCACTGCCTTCTGAGGCAGAGAATTCCACAGATTCATAACTCTCTGACTGAAAAAGTTTTTCCTCATCTCAGTTCTAAATGTCCTACCCCTTATTCTTAAACTGTCTGACTGACAGTGTCAACGCAAAACACAGTGTCTACTACAGTGTTACAGCCAGCATGAGGTGAGTCGAGGCTTGGGTGATCGCCCATTCCGGACCGCTGCTAAGTTGTCCTAACCGAGGCACCTCAGCAGAGGTTCCCCACACCAATGCTCCGGGTCTACAGGCAGACGAGGGCTCAGCCCAGGCCGACTGCCTGCCTCTTTTCTGGGGTGACGTCCGTGCCTGGGTGTCCATCGAAAAGGAACACGCAATGTCCCCAAGCACATCTCTCTGTCAAACGAAATCAAGCAAACAGATATTACACCATGGACGGGTTCCGGGTCCGCTGGGGGGATGAATGAATCCTAGACCAGCATTGCAAATAGTTATGGAATAGTTAGCATTAAGAATATTTGGTATATTTTGTATTATGGTGGTTGGTGTGTTGTTCCTGTTTGTTTTGAAAATATAGTTAATAATTGAATGCATTTATTTGTGTATAAGAAACACTCTGTGTTTACCCGCTGTGAAGTGGGGCCCGGGTCTGCTAATGAAATCAAAGCTGTTAAATCAGTCACCTTACCTCATAGTGCAGCCCCGTAAAGCCTCGGTGTAACCTTACAGTGGCTTCGTTATATATAGTGGGTGCTGGCAGTCAATGCTGTGCTGCTTCACACCGTGCTGTCTGTGTTCAGTGCGTGCTCCCAAGGCCGGTACCGACGTTAAGGTAAAACTTATGTTCCGTGATCAATCGAATTCAGTTGTAATATCTCGTTCGACAGAGAAAGATGTGCTTTGGGGTAATTTTTGCCAGGCGATTCTGCTCCTCCTGTTCAGCTGCTTGCTATTTCACTCCATGTGGGACCGATTTCTACCCGTTGTATCTAACCCGTTCTGAACAGCGTAGTTGTGTACAAGTGGTGTGCATTAGCGTTTCGCAATGTTTCAGTTGGGCATCTGTGCAAAGAGCAGGTGAATCTTTTCCTTGGGATGTACACTGAAGGCTCCTCCTGTCCTGCATTATTCCTGCCAGATTACTGTATCCACACCGAATGGGCTATCCAATGCTTTCCAAAGCCTGGCTAGCTTTCTAATATTCCCGTGCCTTCTTTAAAGGACACACATTCAACTCGGCAAGAACTAATGCAAGAACTATCAAAACCAGCTTGATGGGCAGGGAATCAAAATGTATTTCAGAGGGGATTGAACAGTTCAGACCTGCTGTGAAACTGCAACTTCATACCATAAATAGCTTCTGAGGCAAACTACCTAAGTTCTCGGAGCAGAATTAGGCCATTCGGCCCATCATCTACTCCAGCATTCGATCATGGCTAATCTATCTTTCCCTCCGAACCCCATTCTCCTGCCTTCTCCCCGTAACCCCCGACACCCTTACTAATCAAGCATCTGTTAATCTACAGTGGTGGATATAATGGAGATTTACGTCTATTCCATGTGTCTGAATAAGGGTCCCGACCCCAAATGTCGTCTGTCCATTTCCCTCCACTGGTGTTTTGTTTAATTTATTGTCACGTGTACCGAGGTTCAGTGAAGAGCTTTCTGCCGTATTCTATCCAGTCAGCGGAAAGACTGTACATAATTACATTCGAGCCGTCCAGAGTACAGAAATAGAGTAAAGGGATCAACATTTAGTGCAAGATAAAGTCCGAGGGTCTCCAATGAGGTAGATGGTAGCTCAGGACCACTCTCTAGTTGTTGATAGGATGCTGCCTGATCCTCTGAGTTCCTGCAGTATTTTTTGTTTGCACAGAATACAGTGCTTTGCGCAAATTGTCGTCTCCATCAGGAAAAACGAGACTGGGAATGAGTTGTCCGCGGGAATGAGACAGCTAATGACTTCCAGATGCCATCGGTATAAGGGCTGACACATAAATCTAGCGGGAAATTTGAAAGAAACTTGGCCTAGTGGGCACTGAGAATATGGAACTCTGATGACACAGGAGCGATTGTGGCAGGTTGTGTAAATGCATTCAGGGAAGGGCATTAAACACACCATTGGACCTGCCGAAGTGAATGGCCTGCTTTTGCACCATATCTCCTTTGCAGTGCAAGTATAGGTTTTCTTTTAGTAGAGGCCACATCGATGGCACCGTGGTGCGACGGGTAGAGCTGCTGCTTCACATCAAATCACCAGGGACCCCGGGTTCGATCCTGACCCCGGGTGCTGACTATGTGGAGTTGTGGGGACGACTGCGTGGAGCTGTGGGGAGAAGGCAGGAGAATGGGATTGACAGGGAAAGAGAGATCTGTCATGATTGAATGGCGGAGTGGACACGATGGGCCGAATGGACTCATTCTGATCCCATTGAGGAAAAACTTTTTCAGTCAGAGAGTTGTGAATCTGTAGAATTCTCTGCCTCAGAAGGCAGTGGAGGCCAATTCTCTGAATGCATTCAAAAGAGAGCTAGATAGAGATCTTAAGGATAGGGGGAGAAGGCAGGAACGGGGTACTGATTGAGAATGATCAGCCATGATCACATTGAATGGCGGTGCTGGCTCGAAGGGCCGAATGGCCTCCTCCTGCACCTATTGTCTATTGACTTATGAACCTGCGTTCTCCCTCTGACTGCGTGAGTTTCCTCAGGGTACTCCGGTTTTCTCCCGTGTCCCAGAGACTTGCGGGTTTTGTAGGTTAATCGGCCTCTGTACAAATTGTCCCCAATGTGTAGGGAGTGGATGCGAAAGTGGGATAATATAGAATGAATGTGAATGGTGGGTGTAGACTCTGGGATGAATGGGCCTGTTACCATGCTGTGTTTTTTGATCAATATTTAGTTCAGTTGATTTTATTTTAGCGAAACAGCGCTGAAACAAGCCATTTGTCCCACCGTGTCCAAGCCAACCAGCGATCACCCCGTACACTAGCACTATCCTACACACTAGGGACAAATTACAATTTTATCAAAGCCAATTAACCTACAAGCCTCATGTAATTATGTGAGGCAGCGGCTCTACCACTGTGCCGGGCCTAGATTTAGTTGCTTTGTGTGGAATTATAACAAGGTACATCTGTGGTAATTTGTCTGTTTTTTACTTGTTTCTGCAGTTGGTTGATTGAGTCCCCGGAGAGAGAGAGTGTGTGTGAGAGAGAACGCCTGAGGATGAGCAACTACGCAGTGTCTCTGCTGGGACCCGCCCCATGGGGATTCAGGCTTCAAGGAGGCAAGGACTTCAACATGGCCTTGACCATCTCCAGGGTAAGCATCGCTCCCTTCACCTGTCAAATCTTCACCACTGGCTTCAGTTCTAGATACAACTCCAAACTGGTACCGCGGGCTATGTGATCAGAGCAAATGGGCCGAATGGCCTAATTCTGCTCCTGTGTCTTGCTATCAACAGGGTGAAATGCAGTGACCAGCCATGGTAGCATTAGTAACTCAGGTGGCGTGGCGGCAGAGTTGCTGCCATGCAGCGCCAGAGACTCCGGTTTGCTCCTGACTATGGGTGCTGTCTGTACGGAGTTTGTATGTTCTCCCCGTGACAGTGTGGGTTTTCTCCAGGTGCTCCGGTTTCCTTCCACACTCGGGAGACATAGTGTAGGTTAATTGGCATTGGTAAAATTGTAAATTGGGTCTAGTGTGTGCAGGATAGTGTCAGTGTGCAGGGATCGCTGGTCGGAGCTGACTCGGTGGGTCAAAGGGCCTGTTTCCGCGCAGTATCTCTAAAAGTCTAAAGAGTGGTAAAGATTTGAGGAAGGATATTCTTGCTATTGAGGGCATGCAGCGTAGGTTTACTAGGTTAATTCCTGGAATGGCGGGAATTTCATATGTTGAAAGACTCGAGCGACTAGGCTTGTATACACTGGAATTTAGAAGGATGAAAGGAGATCTTATCGAAACGTATAAGATTATTAAGGGGTTGGACATGTTAGAGGCAGGAAACATGTTCCCAATGTTGGGGGAGTCCAGAACAAGGGGCCACAGTTTAAGAATAAGGGGTAGGCCATTTAGAACTGAGATGAGGAAAACTTTTTCAGTCAGAGAGTTGTGAATCTGTGGAATTCTCTGCCTCAGAAGGCAGTGGAGGCAAATTCTCTGAATACATTCAAGAGAGAGCTAGATAGAGCTCTTAAGGATAGCGGAGTCAGGGGGTATGGGGAGAAGGCAGGGATGGGGTACTGATTGAGAATGATCAGCCATGATCACATTGAATGGCGGTGCTGGCTCGAAGGGCCGAATGGCCTCCTCCTGCACCTATTGTCTATTGTCTATTGACGTTGTATGGTATGCTCGCCTTCATTGGCCGGGGCACTGAATGTAAGAGATAGGAAGTTGTGGTGCAACGCTGTAAAACCTTGGTTGGGCGGCAATTGGAGTATTGTGTAAAGTTGTGGGTCACCCCATTACAGGAAGGATGTGAAGGCTTTGGAGAAGATGCAGAAGGATTCAGGGTCCTGAACAAAATGCTGGGGGAACAGCAGGTCAGCGTCTGTGGAGGGAATGGCCAGGCGATGTTTCAGGTCATGACCCTTCTTCACACTGATTACAGCAGTGGGAAGAATGGGTGGGGATTGGGAGGGGGTGGGGGTGTGCTGGAGTAACTCAGTGGACCACAACATTTCTCTGCCTTTGCAAAGTAGACTACACTTAAAAAGTATTTGACATCATAAAATCAGTGTGTGGCACCTTGCAACAAAGAACAGAGTAATAATCTTGCAAAGTAAGAAAGGGATAAGCAGAACAAAGTAGAATTTGTGAGTTTACCCACTCAATATACTAGGAGCGGCATGGTGGCGCAGTGGTGGAGTTGCTGCCTCACAGCATCAGAGAGCCGGGTTCGATCCTGACTATGGGTGCTGTCTGTGTGAAGTTTGCACGTTTTCCCTGTGACCACATGGGTGTCCTCCAGGTGCTCCGCGTCCCTCCTACATCCCGAAGACGTGCAGGTTTGTCGGTTAATTGGCTTCTGTAAAATGTCCCCAGTGTGTACGGAGTGTGCGGGGAGTGGATGAGAAAGTAGGGCAACAAAGAACTAGTGTGAATGGGTGATTGATGGTCGGTGCGGACTCAATGGGCCAAAGGGTCTGTTGCCATGCTGCATCTCTAAACTAAAAGTATGATCCCACTCGTGTGTTTGCTCCTTTGCACGTCTTGTACATATGGCCCTCTTAGAGTAAAAAAAGTTAAAGTTAAAGTTAAAGAGATGCAACACCTGTCCCTTTACCTCCCCCCTCAACTCCATCCAAGGACCCAAACAGTCTTTCCAGGTGAGACAAAGGTTCACCTGCACCTCCTCCAACCTCATCTATTGCATCCGCTGCTCTAGATGCCAACTTATTTACATCGGCGAAACCAAGCGCAGGCTCGGCGATCGCTTCGCTGAACACCTGCGCTCGGTCCGCATTAACAAAACTGATCTCCCGGTGGCCGAGCACTTTAACTCCCCCTCCCATTCCCAGTCTGACCTTTCTGTCATGGGCCTCCTCCAGTGCCATAGTGAGGCCCACCGGAAATTGGAGGAACAGCACCTCATATTTCGCCTGGGCAGTTTGCAGCCCGGTGGTATGAACATCGATTTCTCCAACTTTAGATAGCTCCTCTGTCCCTCCCTTAACCTCTTCCTTCCCAGATCTCCCTCTATCTTCCTGTCTCCACCTATATCCTTCCTTTGTCCCGCCCCCCTGACATCAGTCTGAAGAAGGGTCTCGACCCGAAACGTCACCCATTCCTTCTCTCCCGAGATGCTGCCTGACCTGCTGAGTTACTCCAGCATTTTGTGAATAAATCGATTTGTACCAGCATCTGCAGTTATTTTCTTATAAAAAAAGTTAATATCCTGCCCCACCCTTGCTCATAGCTTGTGCCCAGCCCAGGCTTTGTGTAAAAACAAAAGAATGCAAAACACAAAGATCGAACATGGGTCTCTGGTGCTGAGAGGCACTACACTACACCACTGTGCCACCTGATGACGGACCACATGAAAGGCGTTTTATAAATGATGCGGTTATTGGAAGATTAATTTTTTAGAGGCACAGTTTACAGGAATAAAACAAACGTAAGGAACAACTGTTTAGATTTCGGTTTATTATTGTCACGTGTACTGAGGTGCAGTGAGAACGTTTGTTTTCATTGCTATCCAAACAGCAGATATATCGTACATAGATACAATCGGTGCAAACTTATGTGCAACATATAGAGCAAACGGGAAGATACAGAGTGCAGAATATAGTTCTCAGCATTGTAGCATATGAGCTTACTTTATTTTTGAGATACAGCGTGGAAACAGGCCCTTCAGCTCACCAAGTCCATGCTGACCAGCGATCACCCCGTACACTAGCAGTATCCACACTGGGGACAATTTACAGAAGCCAATTAACTTACAAATCTGCATGTCTTTGGAACGTGGAAGGAAACAGAAGCACCTGGAGAAAACCCACGCGGTCACGGGGAGAACGTGCAAACTCGGTACAGACAGCACCCCTGGTCAGGATTGAACCCGGGTCTCTGAGACTCTAAGGCAGCTGCTCTTCCGCTGCACCCGTGTGCCGCCCCAGTTCCATAGACAAAATCCAATGGTGTAGAGGTGAATCGAACAGTACCCTAGCTAAGGCTGATAACAGGGTGGTGGTCCTTTCAAGCTGGGAAGGACTGTGATATTTATTATCCGCTGCGTTAATCATTCCTCTCCACCCTGTAACCTCCTCTTGCCTGGTGCCTTGGCTCATCCTCGTCTGGTCAAACCATATGCCGATTGAATTTGCAGCATTGCACGATCAACGTTTTTTTATTTTGCCCTGATATTATTCTTGATGTACAGTTCCAAGCATGATGAGGGTTGAAATTGGATATGCTTTTGTTACTCTGTTCCCTGCTGATTAGCATTTTCTTGATTGGACTCCCAGAAGTTGGCGTTTATACTGACTTAATCATTTGGGATTTGGTTTTTAGTTTTGTTTTAGAGATACATCGTGGAGACAGGCCCTTCGGCCCACTGAGTCTGCATCAACCACCTATCACCTCGTACACCTGCTCTATCCTAAGGGACAATTTACGGAAGCCAATTAACCCACAAACCTGCATGTCTTTGGAGCGTGGGAGGAATCCGGAGCACCCGGAGAAAAACCCACACGGTCACAGGGAGAACGTGCAAACTCCGTATAGGCAGCAACCGTAGTCAGGATCGAATCGATCATATTCAAGAATGATCCCAGGAATGATTTGGTTAACATACGATGGTTGTTTGATGGCACTGAGCCAGTACTCACTGGAGTTTAAAAGGATGAGGGGGGGACCTCATTGAAACTTACCGAACAGTGAAAGGCCTGGATAGACTGAATGTGGAGAGGGTGTTTTCAATAGTGAGAGAGCCTGGGACCAGAGGCCATTGCCTCAGATAAAAAAACGTACCTTTAGGAAAGAGATGAGGAGGAATTGCTACAGTCAGAGGGAGGTGAACCTGTGGAATTCTTTGCCACAGAAAGCTGTGGAGGACATCAATGGATATTTTTAAGGCAGCATGATAGATTCTTGTTAGTAGGGCTGTCAGCGGTTATGAGGAGAAGGCAGGAGAGTGGGATTGAGGGGAAAGGTAGATCAGCCATGATTGAATGGCGGAGACTTGATGGGCTGAATGGCCTAATTTCTGCTCTTATTATTTATGAACTTGAGAACCCAGGTCCCTGGCACAGTAAGGCAGCAACAATATTGTTCCGCCACCATGCCGCCACTGAGCTTACTGCTGCTTCTGACTTTGGCCACTCGGTGGGCCGAACTGTATCTCTAAACTAAACTAAATTAAACTAAACACTATATCAAAAATTTAAACCCCCTCCTTACCACATCAAGTCCTTTTTCCTCAATCGGAAACATTATGCTTTTTGATCTACATGTTCCAAAAACACTTTATTTGTGTTGGGTTGTGTGGTGTAAGTGTTGCCACAATATATGTCTTGCTGAATGTTTTAATCAGACTTGGTATCCAGCGTGTGAACTGAAGTTACAAAAAGTGTGGAATCTCAGTCTGTGTCTTTTATCATATCTACCAGGTGTGGTTTTAACAAGGGATTTGTGAATCTGTGTAAACATAAAGGCCAGGGGTGGAAGCCAGGAAGTGTTGATAAGTGAGGTTTTTTGGGGGTTTTATCATTTGAAACCGACTGTTTCATTATTTTCCCAGAGTGAGCACCCTTAATGACTGTGAGATCCCTGGGCCATTTAAACAGCTGCTGAGCCTGGTCAGAATGGCAGATGTAATACTCTACGAGCCTTTAGTGAAGCAGAATTTGACTTTGCACCAATCCACAAATTTAGCAGCCATCAGCAAAGGCACTGTGGCACAGCGGTAGAGTGGCTGCCTTACAGTGCCGGAGGCCCAGGTTCGATCCTGACTGTGGATGCTGTCTGTACGGTTATCCACTTTGGTGGTAAGAATAAGAAGGCAGATTATTATCTGAATGGTGTCAGGTTAGGAAAAGGGAACGTACAATGAGATCTGGGTGTCCTAGTGCATCAGTCACTGAAAGGAAGCAGGCAGGTTCAGCAGCCAGTGAAGAAAGCCAATGGAATGTTGGCCTTCATAACTAGAGGAGTTGAGTATAGGAGCAAAGAGGTCCATCTGCAGTTGTACAGGGCCCTAGTGAGACCGCACCTTGCTATTGAGGGCGTGCAGCGTAGGTTTACTAGGTTAATTCCCGGAATGACGGGACTGTCATATGTTGAAAGACTGGAGCGACTAGGCTTGTATACACTGGAATTTAGAAGGATGAGAGGGGAACTTATCGAAACATATAAGATTATTAAGGGGTTGGACACGTTAGAGGCAGGAAACATGTTCCTAACGTTGAGGGAGTCCAGAACCAGGGCCACAGTTTAAAAATAAGGGGTAGGCCATTTAGAACGGAGATGAGGAAAAACTTTTTCAGTCAGAGAGTTGTAAATCTGTGGAATTCACTGCCTCAGAAGGCAGTGGAGGCCAATTCTCTGAATGCATTCAAGAGAGAGCTAGATAGAGCTCTTAAGGATAGCGGAGTCAGGGGGTATGGGGAGAAGACAGGAACGGGGTACTGATTGAGAATGATCAGCCATGATCACATTGAATGGTGGTGCTGGCTCGAAGGGCCGAATGGCCTACCCCTGCACCTATAGTCTATTGTCTATTAGAAATGTCAGATGGCTTGCAACATTGGGGCAAAGGTGGTAACCTTACCCACAGATGTAAGGGTGAAGCAGCAGATGTAAGGGTGAAGCAACCAATGGAGGATGATCTTCAGCCTAGTTAGGTATAATACAGTAAACCCTCGCAATAACGGGACCTCTATGCAGCAGGTTGTGATTATAGCAGACCAGGTTGCACCACCCCCCACTTCCGCCGGTGACCCAGCGCACTGGCACCATGTTGTGGGAGCTTCCGGTCGTGGGAGTGGAGAGAGCGAGCAGCATGAAGGGCGGTGTGAGTACTAGGCCCGTACCTGTCGTGTGGGGCCGGGGGCTCTGGGCACCTCGACCTGTGAACTCCCCCTGGTTTTACCCTCCCCGATGTCACGTTTCTTCTCTCTCGGCCTTGGTTTAAATGTTACCCCCCCTCACTGTGTTATAGCGGACAATCGGCAATAATGGACACCATCCTCCCTCCCTCCCTGTGGTCCGTTTTTGCGAAGGTTTACTGTGCTAATTTGGTCTGTTAAAAGCCCAGGGGGGTTTGGTTGGTTGATTGATGGTGACCTGCTAATCTTCAAGCTGTTCCCTTTTGCAATCTTGTGTTTGGTTTGGAATAATAGAAATTGGGACGTTATGTTACAGTTGTACAAGACAATGGCGAGGCCGCACTTGGAGTATTGTGTTCAGTTTTGTCAACGCTGCTACAGGAAAGATGCCATTAAGCTGGAAAGAGTGCAGAGAAGATTGACGAGGATGTTGCCAGGACATAAGGGCCTGAGCTACAGGGAAACAGTGGGCAGGCTAGGACTTTATTCCTTGGAGCGTAGGAGGATGAATGGTGATCTTATAGTGGTGTACAAAATTATGCAATCATAGATCGGGTGAATGCACAGAATCATTCGTCTGTTCACACTAGTTCTATGTTATCCCATTTACCCATCCACTTCTTCCACATTAGAGGCAATTTACAGAGGCCAATTAACCACCTTACCTGCACATTATAGAGCTGCCCCTCGGGTTCCTATTAAATCATTCCCCTCTCACCTTAAACCTTTGCCCTGTAGTTCTTGATTCCCCTACCCTTGCAAAAAGACTGTGCATTCACCCTATCTATTCCCCTCATGTTTGCACTCCAAGGAATAAAGTCTGAGCCTTTCCCCATAACTGCCGCGAGCCCTAGCAACATCCTCGTAAATCTTCTCTGCACCTTTTCAAGCTTAACGGCATCTTCCCTGTAGCAGGATGATCAAAACTGAAACAGAGTGGAAACGGGTCCTTCGGCCCAACTTGCCCACACCGACCAACCCACCCATCTAAACTAGTCCCACCTGCCAACGTTTGGTCAATATCCCTCCAAACCTGTCCGATGCATGTATCTGTCTAAATGTTTCTTAAACGTTGCGATAGTACCTGACTCACCTACCAGCTAGTTCCATACACCCACCACCCGTTGTGTGAAAAAGTTACCCCTCAGGCTCGTCTTAAATCTTTCCCCCCTCACCTTAAATCAATTACTTCTCATTTTATTCTATTATTATATTATTATTATATTATTCTATTATTTAAATCTATTAAACCTCACCTTAAAGTTGATCTCAATTCCCTCTACTCTGGGCACGAGACTCTTTGCGTTTACCCGATCTATGCTCTTGTGAGGAGTTGCGTTTAACTTGTCTGTGAAGCTGCAACAAGTAGGAATTTCATTGTTAGACCTCGGCTTACAAAAGCTGGGCGTTGATTCGGAAATGGCCCAATGGTTACTTTATTTGCTTGTTATTTAATTATACCCTTTGTCAGTCAACATGAGGCTAATGACACAAACTGTGCAGAGAAAGACCGTCATATTGGATTTAGTGGAGAGCAGTACTCTAATCTGCTTTGATCTATGTGATCACTTAACAGATCATTTCTCAAATGTGTTGAAAAGATGGTATCAATGCGACATAATAGTTCACTGCGGTTGCAAACGCCCAGCTATCCAAGATAGGATGCCTTACCTACACTCTTTAAAACCAAAAATGCTGGAAATATTTAAAAACATCAAAGTACTGGAGTAACTGAAATAGGCCCTTCAGCCCACCGAGTCTGTGCCAACCAGAAATCACCCCGTACACAAGTTCTATACTACACACCAGGGACAATTTACAGAAGCCAATTAACCTACAAACCTGCATGTCTTTGGGATGTGGGAGAAAACCGGAGCAGCCGGTGAAAACCCACGCAGTCACAGGGAGAACGTACAAACCCCGTACAGACAGCACCCATGGTCAGGATCAAACCCGGGTCTCTGGCTCTGTAGAAACATAGAAACATAGAAAATAGATTCAAGAGGAGGCCATTCGGCCCTTCGAGCCAGCACTGCCATTCATTGTGATCATGGCTGATCATCCACAATCAATAACTTGTGCCTGCCTTCTCCCCATATCCCTTGATTCCACTAGCCCCTAGAGCTCTATCTAAATCTCTCTTAAATCCATCCAGTGATTTGGCCTCCACTGCCCTCTGTGGCAGAGAATTCCACAAATTCACAACTCTCTGGGTGAAAAGGTTCCTTCTCACCTCAGTTTTAAATGGGCTCCCCTTTATTCTAAGACTGTGGCCCCTGGTTCTGGACTCACTCAACATTGGGAACATTTTTCCTGCATCTAGCTTGTCCAGTCCTTTTATAATTTTACATGTCTCTATAAGATCCCCTCTCATCCTTCTAAACTCCAGTGAATACAGGCCTAGTCTATTCAATCTTTCCTCATATGACACTCCCGCCATCCCAGCGATCAATCTCGTGAACCTACGCTGCACTGCCTCAATTACAAGGATGTCCTTCCTCAAATTAGGAGACCAAAACTGTACACAATACTCCAGATGTGGTCTTACCAGGGCCCTACACAACTGCAGAAGAACCTCTTTACTCCTAAACTGAAATCCTCTCATTATGAAGGCCAACATGCCATTAGCTTTCTTCACTGCCTGCTGTACCTGCACACCAACTTTCAGTGACTGGTGTACAAGGACACCCAGGTGTAGACAGGAACTCACCACCATGCCACTGTGCTAGTCCCTTGAGATTTCGATCTGAAACATTAACCATTGCTCTTAGAAACATAGAAAAATAGGTGCATGAGTAGACCATTCGGCCCTTCGAGCCAGCACCGCCATTCAATATTATCATGGCTGATCACCTAAAATCAGTATCCCGTTCCTGCTTTTTCCCTTGATTTCTTCGGCCCTAAGAGCTAAATCTAACTCTCTTTCCACAGATGCTGCCTTACCTGCTGAAGGTCCAGCATGTGTTCAAATGATTGGAGCAACATCTGTATCTCATGGCTACCTTTTCATTGGTTACCGCACACATTAAGCAACACATACCAAAGAAGGGTCCCAACCTGAAACGTCACCTATCCGTGTTCTCCAGAGATGCTGCCTGACCTGTTGAGTTACTCCAGCGCTTTGTGTCATAGTGATTGAATTATATAGCACAGAAACAGGCCTTTTGGCCCAACGCCCATGCTGACCAAGATTCCCCATCCACAATAGTCTCAGCTTCCCACGTTTGGCCCATATACCTCTAAAACTTTCCGATCCATGTACCTGTCCAAAGGTGATTTAAATATTGTTCTAGTGTCTGCCTTGACTAGTTTAATTTAGTTCATGTCACATGTACCGAGGTACAGTGAAACGCTTTTGTTGGCGGAAAGACTATACATGATTACAATTGAGCCGTCCACAGTGTACAGTTACATGATAAAGGGAATAATGTTTAGTGTACGATAAAGTCCGATCAAAGATAGTCTGAGTGTCTCCAATAAGGCAGTGGGAGGTCAGAACTGCGCTGTAGTTGGTGATAGGATGGTTCAGTTGCCTGATAATGGCTAACTCCTCCGGCAGCTCAAACCCACCTCCCACGGTGTCCTCTTTTTTTGTAAACTAGCACCTGCAGTTACTTGTTTGTACATTCACCGCTGTACAATTCTCCATTGTACATGCAGACCCAGCTCCTGTGTGTGATATTGTCAGGTACAACATTCCACAAGTGTATTGCATATGCTGATCTCACCCGCAGAAAAATGTGCAAACACAAAAAAGCCATATGGCTCAGGGTAACGATCAGTCAAGTGTTTGTGTGCAGGGAATAAATGAGGGGGAAGCAATGGATCAACAGAACAGAAGCAGAGGTATTGAGTTCCTCACTCAGACCAAAAATAAGGTATAATTTGGGGTGAATTGATGACATTATGGGATGAATAAAAAGAGCCTTAAAGTGCTGGTGTAACCCAACGGGTCAGGTAGCATCTCTGGAGGACATGGATAGATGATGTTTCGGGTCGGCACCTTTCTTCCGACTGACAGTCTTGACGGTCTTGATTAAAAGATACGTCTTGAAAATAGGCCCTTTGGCTCACTGAGTCCATGCTGACCATTGATCACATGTTCATACTAATTCTGTTATTCTATTTTCGCAATCACTCCCTAGACAGGGGTCAAGTTACAGAGACTAGTTAACCTGCAAACCGATTGGGTCAAAGGGCCTGCTTCCATGCTGTATCTTCCTAAAAATAAGTAACTAAGTAGCATCATTACTTGTGGGAGCCGGCAGAATGTAAATTGGCACCCATGTTTCTTGTGTTATTACAATAAATAGCTTCCTGATTAATTTAACGAGCCTTCAAGTACTTTGTAGTGCCTTGACAGACAGAGGCTGCTCAATTTTGACAATCGAGAGGAGGAGACGAAAGGAGGAATGGTGTTCAGGTCCACCACTGATTTTTTTGGCTACGGTTAGTCTGGCAACTCCTTTAATCCGGGCAAAATTACGAGAGCGCACTTGAAATTCCCCCCGGAATTCCCCCCAAAAATGTGGCGCCTAGGCCGGATGAGGCGGCTGATCCTGACCTCAACGGGACTTCCATGGCCGATCAGCTGGTCGAGTTTGCCCTCTGCGGCCGGGGCTCTGGAACTCCGGCCCGGCCGGAGCCGGCAGATCTGTTCTCATGGTCGACTTCTGAGGCGAACTTTACAGGCCAGTATCTCGGCCCCTCGGCGGCCAAGGCCACAGTTGGATCCCTCTGGCAGTCCGGCAAAATGGATAATCCAGAAAGCCTCTGCACCAAGGGTGCCAGAAAATCGGTGGTGGACTTGATAGAAAATTGGAGATCGTTATAGAGTCAACTCTATGACTCAATGGCCTCCTTCTTTTCCAATTTCTAGGTTTTGATGAGAGAGAAAATTCCCCCTGTGTAACTGGTTTGATGCATAATGGGATTTATAACCACATTTTTTATGACTCAGGAAATTCCTGAGTCGATGAGGTCAATGAATTCTGATGGAATGAGAGATTCTCTGTCCCTACCGCACTGCTAAAATAATTATGAATTTTGGTATTAAACCGGTGAGTTTTTTATTTGAACAGGCATTGCTTTTTTTTCCCCAAGAATCCCGGACATCTGTTTAGATTGCTTTCTCAGTCATTCTTGTCTACACTCCCATTGAGATGATGTCAGTTGTAGCAGCAGTTGTTTGACTCGTGAGTCCTGGGTACGCACTCATGGTTATAAAGGTCGATCCCAACTCTGTGAAACCAAAGCTGGGTTGTTAAACAGGTAACCCCGCTGTGAAATCTGAAACTGAAACTCTGCAGTTCCTTGTTCATCATGAAATGCTGGATCTTTTTTCTCAGCTTACTTTGTGGTCACTCCACATTTTTCACCAAGATTAAAAGCTGATTTTATAGAATTGCATTGAGATTTTTCTTGAGGTTTTTGAGCAAACTGTCATCCAGTCTACAAATTGCTTTGATAGAAAAGCATGGTGGCGCAGGCTGCTTCCTTACCTGAGTTCCAGGGACCCGGGATCGATCCTGACTACTGGTGCTCTCTGCACGGAGTTTGTACGTTCTTCCCATGACCATGTGGGTTTTCTCCCGGGTGCTCCGGTTTCCTCCCACACTTCAAAGACGTACAGGTTTGTAGGTTAATTGGCTTCGGTAAATTTGTAAATTGTCCCTCGTGTGTAGTATAGCGCTAGTGTATGGGCTGATCGCTGGTCGGCGTGGACTTGGTGGGCCGAAGGGCTTGTTTCTGCCCTGTACTGTATCTCTAAACTAAACGAAACATTCACGGTGCATGGAAATCTGACCCAGCCTTTTTTTTCCCCATGGAATGAATGGTTGCAGTTATTTGAGGTAAAGGCAGGTTTATGAAGGATGTCCATACTAATGGCACTTGGGGTTGACTTGTAACACCTGCCATGCTTCTTTCCAGCAAAGACGTTGCAAATGTTGAAGGTGTCATGTGTTATTCTACCAACAGTGACTTTCTAATTTTGAACGCGGTTAGACAACCATATAAATATGGCATTGTTTCTGAAACCTTTTGGCTAGAAATGCATGTGCTGTGAACTGGAGACTTTGAACAGTAAAACGTTTTAGCAGCAAGTTTCCTTGCCTTGTGTAGACTTCAACAGTGTCTGTCTCTCTGGGTATGCCCCTCTGCATTGGAAGGAACTCTCAGACCTTGGCATACATAGGTTTTTGAGTCATCGAGTGATGCAGTGTGGAAACTAGCCCTTTGTTCGTACTTGCCCACACCGGCCAAAATGTCCCAGCTACACTAATCCCACCGCCTGGCGTTTGGTCCATATCCCCCCAAATCTATCCTATCCATGTTTCATACACCCACCACCCTTTGTGTGAAAAAGTTTAGTTTTTTATTATTGTCACTGTGCATCAATATCAATATTAATATTGAGGTACAGCAAAAAGCTTTTTTGTTGTGTGCTATCCAGTCAGCTTAGACGGCACAGAGGCACAGCTGGTAGAGCAGCTGCCTTGCAGCACCAGAGATCCCTGTTCAATATTGACCTCAGCCACTGTATGTGGAGTTTGCACGTTCTCCCAGTGGGTTTCCTCTGGGTGCTCGGGTTTCCTCCCACATCCCAAAGACGTGCAGGTTTGTATGTTAATTGGCTTCTATAAAATTGCCCCTAATGTGTAGGCAGTGGATGGGAAAGTGGGATAACATAGAACTGTGAGCGGGTGGTTGATGGTCGGTGGGCCGAGGAGCTTGTTTCCATGTATTTCTGGGAGTATCCCAGCAAGCCATGCGCCGGGAACAAAGGGATGACCCGGCTGAGAGGGAGCTGAAAATGAAGGGGTTGCCCATGGGGATTGCCTTCTGCCACCTACGGCAGCAGGGAGAATATAGGGCTGTTTGGTGAACTTTTGTAACATTGTCGGCATCAGACTCTTTCTGTACTGCCTAGGTGAGGTCTGCTGTCTGATTCTACCGGGATGTATGCAAAACAAAGCATGTCACTGTACCTAGGTACGTGTGACAATAAAGTATCTTTGAATCATGCTATCTCTCTCTCTCTAAATTAAATACAAGTGTGCAGATGCAAGAAACTACAGATGCAGTCATGTGGAGAACGTGCAAACTCTGCACACAGGCAGCACTGGTAGTCAGGATCGAACCCGGGTCTCTGGCGCTGTGATGCAGTAACTCTACCACTGCGCCACCGTGCCGGTCACAGTATCCAATGGCATGATAGGTCTGATGAGGGGGGACATTTTCCCTACTTTTCCTGCCAAGATGACTGGCTCTATTTTTATTAGGTGAGAGGCTATTTTTGACTTGCGATCTTTTTTTCCTGATGCATTCTACATTTACAATTGCAAACTATCTGTGCTGCAGTGGTTGGTCCGAAAGGAAAGATTGTTGAAGTAATTAAATGAAGCACTCTGAATGATGTTGAATGGAAATTTAATATGATCACTTTTAGTACTGAGACACCATTTATACTTTGAAACTATCCAAACCCTCTCCTCCTTCCGGTTCCTGGTCTTCAGGGGCGAGGGGCCGAGCGGGAGACGAGCCTCAGACCCACTCCAGGCGAGGCTCCTCTGATTTCCCGCAGTTTGGAGCTGAAGAATCTTCTGCTGTGTGGAAGCTCTGTCTGTGAAAGCTCTGTTTGTGTACCTGAATATCAGAAGGCTGTGGAGGTCAAATCAATAGATATTTTTAAGGCGGAGAATGACAGATTCTTGATTCGTACGGGTGTTAGAGGGAGAAGGCAGGAGAATGGGGTTGAGAGGGAAAGATAGATCAGCCATGATTGAATGGTAGAGTCGACTTGATGGGCCCAATGGCCTAATTCTACTTGTATAATTTATGAACCTAGAACATAGAACTCGTGACAACAAAGTAAAAGACTATTCAGTTTAGTATTAGTTTAGTTTTAGTCCTAGTTTAGAAAAGACAATACATGGTTACAATCAAGCTGCCCACAGTGTAGAGTTACATGATAAAGGGAATAATGTTTAGTGCAAGATGGAGTCCAGTAAAGTCTGATCAAAGATAATCCAAGGTTCTTCAATGAGGTTGATGGTAGTTCAGGACTGCTTCTAGTTGTTGGCAGGATGGTTCAGTTGCCTGTATTGTCCCTGAATCTGGAGGTGTGTGTTTTCACACTTCTATGCCTTTTGCCCAATGGGAGAGGGGAGGAGTGACCGGGATGAGACTCGTCCTTGATTAGGCTGGTGGCTAATTGGGCTTAAGGTCCTGTTTTCACGCTGTATGACTTGGGTTCTAGTTCGCCTTTCTAGCCTCTCCACTATATGTTTAACTCCTCTGGTTGCAGACACTCCAACCTTAGAGGGGCACAGTGGCTCAGCTGTGGAGTTGCTGCTTTACAGTCCCAGCAACGTGGGTTCGATACTGACCAGGGTTCTGTCTGTATGGAGTTTGTACGTTCTCCCCGTAACCTGTATGGGTTTTCTCCTAGTGCTCTGGTTTCCTCCCACACTCCAAAGACATGCAGGGTAAATTGGGTGGGTAAAATTGTAAATTGTCCCTCGTCTCTGTAGGATAGTGTTAATGTGTGGAAATCACTGGTCGGCGTGGATTTGGTGGGCCGAAGGACCTGTTTCTGCACTGTACCTCTAAACGTATAATGAAGTGACCCGAAACGTCAACTATACATGTTCTTCAGAGATGCTGCCTAACCCACTGAGTTACTCCAGCACTTTGCATCTATCTTTGGTGAACCTGGTATCTACATGTAGAATGAAGTTTCCCTTTGCATCCACATTTGTTGAATAAATCTCCTTTCAAACGTTTCTACAACTGGCTGATGTAAAACTAAATGAAAACTATCTTTGGTTTTCTGACAAAGTATATTCATGGGAATGTACATTTACCATTCAAAGTAGAACTGTGAATTTAAGTTGCATTTGGCAGTTATCGAGGGACTATTCTTTTTGGTCATGGAACATAAAGTTCCTTTAAATGCCACGTTATTTGGGGCTTGATTTGTTTTGCTCCAAACTACCTTGCCTGTAAATTAGGGAGGCCAATTAGTGTTGAAGTCAAAGCAAGTTCTGTGCCAGGTTGTGAGGAGTTTGTCCAAGTCCTGGGTTTTAAAGCAGCTTTTGATGTGAGCCTTGAAAGTTGGCATGCATTCAAAGGTCTCCCATATTTTTCCAGAATGGCTGAGATATCACAAATGGGCTTGAATCACTGCGATCCCTTCCCAAGATATGCAAGTAAGAGCTTGCTGGAACGAGCACATCAACAAAGCAGGACCGGCATAGGGGGGCTGCCGAGAACTAAGGGGGACTCGGGGTGGGGGAGAACAGGTGGGGGAGAACAGGGACAAAGAAGGGATCAGTACCTTTTGTAGCTTTATCGGCACTTTGGTGGCGACTCCCTTGTGTACTTTGTATGCGAGAGCAATGAATATCTGTACCTAGGTGTAAGTGACAATAAAGTATTATCATCATCATCGATCTTCAGTGTTGAAAGAAAGTAAAGTTTGTCCGTCAAAAAACATTAATCCATGTACAACAAGTTTTGTGTTGACTGCCATAGAGCATGTGCCAATTTTGCATTTTCACCTAGTCGTTTCAACCAGATGGTTTAGTTTAGTATATTGTCACGTGTACCGAGGTACAGTGAAAAGCTTTTAGTCGCGTGATAACCAGTCAGCGGAAAGACTATCCATGATCACAATCGAGCTGTCCACAGTGTTTAAAGATGCAGCATGAAAACAGACCCTTCTGCCGACCAAGTCCACGCCGACCATCGGTCACCCGTTCACACTAGTTACAGCATAGTGATGTGCGGTAGATTTGCTGCCTCATAGCGCCAGAGACCCGGGATCGATCCTGACTACGGGTGCTGTCTGTACGGAACTTGTACGTTCTCTCTGTGACCTGAAGGGTGCTCTGGATTCCTTCCACACGCCAAAGATGTACAGATTTGTAGGTTAATGGACCTCTGAAAATTGCTCCTAGTGTGTAGAGAGTGAATGAGAAAGTGGAATGCCATCCTCTATCTGTAACTGTGGACGGCACGATTGTAATCATGTATAGTTTTTTCACTGACTGGATAGCACACATCAAAAAAGCTTTTCACTGTACCTCATTACAAGTGACAGTAATTAACTAACATAGAGCTAGTGTGAATGGATGATCAATATTCGGCGTGGATTCGGTGGGCCAAAGGGCCTGTTTCCATGCCACATCTTTCTATTAAAAAGTTCATTAGTTCTAGGAGCAGAACTAGGCCATTGGGCCCATCGTCTACTCTGCCACTCAATCGTGGCAGATCTATCTTTCCCTCTCAACACCATTCTCCTGCCTTCACCCCATAACCCCTGACACCCTTACTAATCGAGAATCTGTCAATCTCCACCTTGAAAATATCCAGTGACGGCCTCCACATCCTTGTGTGGCAATGAATTCCACAGAAGAAAAGTAAGTAAAGAGCAGTGGATGCCAGCAGCTCGTCCCCAAGTCCACTTTTGTTCCAGTCTGCTTCGACTTTTTAGATGGGTTTAATAATCAAGGGCAAGCTCTCCACACATCTGTTCTGGGTGTAGCAAGTTTGCAGCAATTGGTGTCCAGAATTTGATGTTGAGAGGCATTGCTCTGACCCTGATCTGTTGAAGCCTTTCTGGCCTCTGATTTCTCTGACCAATGGCCCAGTTACGTAGGATTACATCCAATTTTAGTTTATATAAGCTCAAACTCAATCCATCAGTCACCCCTCAGAACATAAGAGCTTTTGAGAAGAATTCAATTGGAACTGCTGACTAGTTTGTTTATTCAGCTGCACTATTACTGGAATTCATTTTCCATTTAAATTAGTCTAATTTGGTCATCTTGAGACCCCGTTGGGCCAGCTCCAGTCAATAATCATTTAAATTCTGTCACAGGGCTCAGCTGTGCTGTTTCAGCCTCTCCAGTTCTGACTCCATTATCGTCTGCAAAGATATTGCGTCATTTGACGCTGTCGAGGGTATCAAACCCAGGGATTCCTTCCCTAAAGATTCCTTCCTTCCTTCCCTAAGGCGGCACGGTAGCGCAGCGGTAGAGTTGCTGCTTTACAGCGAATGCAGCGCCTGAGACTCAGGTTCGATCCTGACTACGGGTGCTGCACTGTAAGGAGTTTGTACGTTCTCCCCGTGACCTGCGTGGGTTTTCTCCGAGATCTTCGGTTTCTTCCCACACTCCAAAGACGTACAGGTATGTAGGTTAATTGGCTGGGTAAATGTAAAAATTGTCCCTAGTGGGTGTAGGATAGTGTTAATGTGCGGGGATCGCTGGGCGGCACGGACTTGGTGGGCCGAAAAGGCCTGTTTCCGGCTGTATATATATGATATGATATGATATGATAAACCGCTCCACCTCCCTGTCCTGCTTCACAATTCAGCACAATCTGGCCCAGGTCTCTTACACTCACGTTTCTGGCAGCACGGTGGCGCCACGGGAGAGTTGCTGCCTTACAGCACCAGAGACCCGGGTTCGATCCCGACTACATGTGCTGTCTGTACTGTGTGGGGTTTGTACGTTCTCCTTGTGACCACGTGGGTTTTCTCCTGGCACATCGGTTTCCTCCTACACTCCAAAGACATACAGGTTTGTAGGCTAATTGGCTTTGGTGAAAATTGTAAAATTGTCCCTAATATGCAGGATAGTGTTAGTGTACAGAGTGGTCGCGGGTCGGCACAGACTTGGTGGGCCGAAGGCCCTGTTTCCATGATGTATCTCTCGTCTAAATCATTTTTTTCCAGGGGAGAGAATTCTAAAACTAGAGGGTGTAGCCTTAATGTGAGACGGGAGGGATTTGTGAGGGACAACCTTGTTACTCAGGGGGTAGTCTGTACCTGGAATGAGCTGCTGAAGGAAGCTTTCGAAGTGGACACAATTACTACTTTCAAAAGACATTTAGCCAGAGGCGAATGGCCCAATGCAGGCAGATAGGACTAGCCCAAACGCCAACTTGCTCGGCATGGACAAGGTGGGCCAAAGGGCCTGTTCCCATGGTGTGTGACTCTATGACTCCCTTTTATGGCTCAGTGTGAAATTTTGTTTCACTCCGCTCCTGAGGTACTGACCAATTAATTGTGTAGTATTAATTTTACTTGTTGCTTTACGTGAGATTTAGGTTTAGGTTTATTATGTTCACGTGTACCAAGTTCGATTCCGACTTTTGGTGCTGTCTGTGTGAAGTTTGTATGCTCTTCCTGTGACCACATGTGTTTCTCCCGGGTGTCCCAGTTTCCTCCCGTGCGGGTTTGCAGGTTAATTGGTCCCTGTAAGTTGCCCTTTGTTTGTAGGACATGGATGTGAAACTGGGATAACAGAGCTAGTGTGAATGGGTGATTGATGATCGGCCTGGGCTCAGTAGGTTGAAGCGACTGTTTCTATTCTGTATCTTTAGTTTAGTTCAGAGATACAGTGTGGAAACAAACCCTTTGGCCCACCGAGTCCATGCTAACTAGCAACTGCCCACACACTAGTTCTATCCTACACACGAAGAATAATTTTTACAAAAGCCAATTAACCTACAAATCTGTAGGTTTTTGGAATGTGGGAGGAAACCGGAGCATCCAGAGAAAACCCACGCAGTCACAGGGTGAACGGACAAACGCACCCTTAGCCAGACCCGGGTCTCTGGCGCGATGAGGCAGCAACTCTACCACTGCGCCACCGTATTTCTAAACTAAACAATCTCGACCCAGGCAGAAACTTCATGTCACTTTGGTTCTGCAAAATTTTGGGCACTGCTGGAACTGAGTGAGCTCTCGTGCTTTGAGGCTAATAAATGTAGTTGTTTTCACAACCAATCTTGCCATTGGCATATGATTGCCTCAATAAGTTTGCTACTTTTTTTGGAGGAGCGAATGAATTGCTGCCTTGTTTGGGCTGGACTGTGGTTAGAATTGGAAACCATCTACTTGGTTCTAGACTGCCCGGGAGCAACAAGGATCTGTTGTACACAATGTTACAGGTTTGTTGACAGAATAAACTCCCGCAGGGACAATAGTGTTTGAACGCCAAAGAAAATACCGTCAAGGAAGGACTTTATGGGGTGAGGAGGGGGTTTACATTTTTGATATCGTGTTTAGTTTAGTTTAGAGATGCAGTGTGGAAACAGGCCCTTCGGCCCACCAAGTCCGCACTAACCACCGCACATTAGCACTAACCTACTTACTAGGGACAATTTCCAATCTATACCAAAGCCAATTAACCATTTTTGAAGTGTGGGAGGAAACCGGAGCACCCAGAGAAAACCCATGAGGTCACAGGGAGAGAGTGCAAACTCCGTACAGACAGCGCCCGTTGTCAAGATCGAACCCTGGTCCCTGGCGCTGGAAGGCAGCATGGTCTACCGCTGCGCCACCATGCCACCCCACTAATGTGCTCAACTAATATTAATTGAAGTGGTCAGTGTAAAGCTTCATTAAAAAAAATAAAAGACCTGTGGAAATTTCCTTCACAGGTTTAGGTTTACTATTGTTCCGTGTACTGACATACAGTGAAAAGATTTGTTTTACATGCTATCCAAACAGATCAGATAATACACAAATACAGTACAATCAAATCAAACTTAAGTACAATAGGTGGAACAAAGGCGGAAACACAAATAAAGGCAAATCGGACAGGATGAACGAGGTGGGCCCAAGGGCCTGTTTCAATGCACATTACTCTTTGACTCTAATTGCTCACTGTTTCTCAAGTGGCTTCATTCAAACTGCTTTGTTAAAGAATATTTATCACGAAAAAATAATGTTATCACTTCTGCTTAAATACTCACTGCAGTGAGTTGATGGACAGAAGGAAATGATTACATTTCCGGGATTTACGTCAATGCTTTTCCTTAGAAATGTTTAAATGTAGTCAATCAGCCAAGAAGCATGAGTAGAACACTTACTTGTTGTCTAGACCCTGCCCTGCCTTTCAGTACGATCATGTCTCATCTTATTGCAATCTTGACTCCACATTCCTGCTAATAGACAATAGGTGCAGGAGGAGGCCATTCGACCCTTCGAGCCAGCACCGCCATTCAATGTGATCATGGCTGATCATTCACAATCAGTACCCCGTTCCTGCCTTCTCCCCATTGCCCCTGACTCCGCTGTCCTTAAGAGCTCTATCTAGCTCTCTCTTGAAAGCATCCAGAGAATTGGCCTCCACTGCCTTCTGAGGCATAGAATTCCATAGATTTACAACTCTCTGACTGAAAAAGGTTTTCCTCATCTCTGTTTTAAATGGCCTACCCCTTATTCTTAAACTGTGGCCCCTTGTTCTGGACTCCCCCAACATTGGGAACATGTTTCCTGCCTCTAACGTGTCCAATCCCTTAATAATCTTATGTTTCAGTAAGTTCCCCTCTCGTCCTTCTAAATTCCAGCGTATACAAGCCTAGTTGCTCCAGTCTTCCAATATACGACAGTCCCGCCATTCCGGGAATTAACCTAGTGAACCTACGCTGCACACCCTCAATAGCAAGAATGTCCTTCCTCAAATTTGGAGACTAAAACTGCACACAGTACTCCAGGTGCGGTCTCACCAGGGCCCTGTACAACTGCAGAAAGACCTCGTTGCCCCTATATTCAACTCGTCTTGTCATAAAGGCCAACATGCCATTAGCTTTCTTCACTGCCTGCTGTACCTGCATGCTAACTCCTCAGTAAACTTTCACCCTCTTGTTTATGAATTAAATCTCCACCTCAATCTTTGCCTCTGGTTCCATCAACCATTAAGGTAGAGAGTTCCAAAAATTAACATCACAGGGACAAAGAAATAACCTCATTTTTAATGTGTGGGAAGGAACTGTACATGCTGGTTTACCCCGAAGATAGACACTAAGTGCTGGAGTAATCGGGCAGCACGGTGGTGCAGCGGTAGAGTTGCTACCTTACAGCGCCAGACCCGGGTTTGAAGTGACTATGGACACTTGTCTGTGTGGAGTTTGTATGTTCTCCCTGTGACCTGTGGAAGTTTTCTCCAGGATCTCAGTTTCCCTAGGTTCTCCAGGATCTCAGTTTCCCCCCACTCTCTAGGTTTGTAGGCTATTTGGCATGTTATAATTGTAAATTGTCGCTAGTGTGTGTAGGATAGTGTTAGTGTATGGGGACTACTGGTTGGCATGGACTCGAGAGGTCAAAGGGCCTGTTTCCACGTTCTATCTCTAAACTAAACTCTAAACTCAGTGGGTCAGGCTGCATCTCTGGAATAAAAAGGAATAGGTGATGTTTTGGATTGAGACCCTTCTTACGACTGAGAGGAGGAGAATTTCTACAAAGTAGGTCTGAAGATGGATCTCAACCCGAAATGTTACCTATTCCCTTTCTCCGGAGATGCTGCTTGACCCACTGAGTTACTCCAGCATTTTGTGCCTAACCTTTAGCCAATTAACCAACAAACTTGTACATCTTTGCAATGTGAGAGGAAACAGGAACACCCAGCGAAAACCCACGCGGTCACAGGGAGAACATACAAACTCCCTCAGGATCGAACCAGGGCCTCTGCCGCTGAAAGGCAGCAACTCTACCATTGCGCCACCATGCTACTTCTGAGAAAAGCCCAAAATCCTCATCATCACCACTATTGTCTTTGCCTCCCAGGCTGCATGTTCCAGGCACCCACCACTCTCTGTGTAAAAAGGGAAACTTTTCCAACGCATCTCCATTGATGAGAATTATTTTGTTTCTCTTGTAAGAACTATAAAAAACAGTGACTGACTAAGAATGTCTGCAGTCAATTTAGTTCAAGCTATTAATTTTTTATTAGGTAGTGTTTCTTGCGAACTATGTAGTGGTTTCTTTAATGTGGAGAGAGATTGTGATTTAGAATATCCTGTTTGAAAGGGGAATAGAAGGAGTTTCAGCAGGGAATTGGATGAAAACAAGAGCCAATATATAGGGATATGGCAAGAGCATCAGTGAGGCATGTTGGATAACTTTCATATGAGCAAGCGTGTATTATTGAACAACATTTTAGTTTAGTTTAGAGATACCGCATGGAAACAGGCCCTTCGGCCCACCAAGTCTGCGCCCACCAGCGATCGCCCATACACTAGTTCTTCGCTACGCACGAGGGACAATTTACAGAAACCAATTAACCTACAAACCTGCATGTCTTTGGAGTGTGGAATTCTGCCTCAGAAGTGGAATTCTCTGCCTCAGAAGGAAGTGGAGGCCAATTCTCTGAATGCATTCAAGAGAGAGCTAGATAGAGCTCTTAAGGATAGCGGAGTCAGGGGGTATGGGGAGAAGGCAGGAACGGGGTACTGATTGAGAATGATCAGCCATGATCACATTGAATGGCGGTGCTGGCTCGAAGGGCCGAACGACCTCCTCCTGCACCTATTGTCTATTGTCTAAACCGGAGCACTCGGAGAAAACCCATGTAGGTCATGGGGAGAACATATAAACTCCATATAGACATCACCCGTAGTCGGGATCGAACCCAGGTCTCTGACGCTGTAAGGCGTTGCCGTAGAGTTGCTGCCTGACAGTGATTGCAGCACCAGAGAACCGGGTTGATTCCGACTACGGATGCTGTCTGAACAGTGGTTTGTCTGTTCTCCCCGTGACCTGTGTGGGTTTTCTCCGAGATCTTCAGTTTCCTCCCGCACTCCAAAGACGTATAGGTTTGTAGGTTAATTGGCTTGGTATAATTGTAAATTGTCCTTCGCGTGTGTAGGATGGTGTTAATGTGTGGGGATCGCTGGTCAGTGCGGACTCAGTGGGCCGAAGGGCCTGTTTCCACGCTGTATCTCTAAACTAAACTAAACTCTAACACTTGGGTCCTCTGGACCGTGTTCATATATTGCAGTCTGAAAGCAAGATTTCACTTCACTTTATTATTATATAGGGAGTTATAAAAAGCACTTGTCCTTTCATTGGTGGTCAGGAATTTGTCCCCAGGGGTAAGGAATGTCATGTCACTGTTATACGAGACGTTGGTGAGGCTGCATTTGGAGTTTTACGTTCAGATTTTTGACACACTGCTGTAGGAAGCATGTTGTTCCGTTGGAAAGAGTGCAGGGATTAACAAGGATTTGAGGGCCTGAGCTATAGGGAAAGGTTGGACAGGTTGGCACCTTCTTTCTTGAAGTGTAGGAGGATGAGACATGATCTTGTTTAGTTTATTTTATGGTCACAAGTGCTGAGGCACAGTGAAGCTTTTTTGTTGCATGCTATCCAGTCAGCGGAAAGACTATACATGATTACAATGAAGCCGGCCACAGTGTACAGATACATGATAAAGAGAATAACGTTTAGACAATAGACAATAGGTGCAGGAGTAGGCCATTCGGCCCTTCGAGCCAGCACCGCCATTCAATGTGATCATGGCTGATCATTCTCAATCAGTACCCCGTTCCTGCCTTCTCCCCATACCCCCTCACTCCGCTATCCTTAAGAGCTCAATCTAGCTCTCTCTTGAATGTCTTGAAAATTAGTGCAAGATAAAGTCCAGTAAAGTCTGATTAAAAATAGTCTGAGGGTCTCCAGTGAGATAGATGGAAGCTCAGGACTGCTCTCCGGTTGTTGATAGGATGGTTTGGTTATCTGATAACAGCTGGGAGGAAACTGCCCCTGAATCTGGAGGTGTGCGTTTTCACACACCTTTTTTCTGTACATCTTCCTTGATGGGAACGGGGAGAAGAGGGAGTGACCCGGGGTGACACTGGTCTTTGATTATTCTGGTGGCATTGCCGAGGCAGCGTGAAGTGTAGATGGAGTCATTGGAAAGGAAGTTGGTTTGTGCAATTTCTTGCGGTCTCGAATGGAGCTGTTCCCAAACCATCTGTGATGCATCTCGATAAAATGCTTTCTGGTGGAGGTTGGGTGGGGAAGTGGAGCAGTCAGGGTATCAACTGTGGTCTTTGTTAAATAATAAAGCTAGATCAAAGGGCTGTGTGGTCTATTTGAGTTGCTTTGGAATCTGGGATTTTCCCTGAAATCCATTGTGTGGGGTTATTATTGTCACACGTACCGGGTAGGTACAATGAAAACCTTTGGTTTGCATGATATCTAAACAGTAGCTTACGGAAGTACCTGAGGGTGGTGAATCTGGAATTCATTGGCATAGATGGCTATCGAAGTAACGTCATTGGGTAGTATTAAAGTGTAGATTGACACATTCAAAATTAGTCAAAGGTTATGGGGAGCAGGCTGGAGAATGGGGGGTTGAGAGGGAAAGATGGATCAGCCATGATTGAATAACGGAGTACACTCGATTGGCCAAATGGCCTAATTCTGCTCCTTTGACATGAACTCTACAGGAGTTTACAGTACAGGATTATACCCTTCGGCCAACGATGTTTGGGCTGAACACAAGGCCAAATTATACTGATCTCATCTGCCTGTTTTTGATCCATATCCCTCCATTCCCTGCATATCCATGTGCCTATCCAATATCCTCTTATGCACCACAATCGTGTCTGCCTCCACCACCACCACCCCTGGCTGCATGTCCCAGGCACTCACCACCCTCTGTTAACACCGCACAGCTCTATTAAACTTTCACCCTCTCGCCGCATAGCTATGCCCTCTAGTTTGGACATCCCCAACCCTGAGAAAAAGGTTCTGCCTCTCATAATTGTCTAAACTTCTATCAAGTTCATGGTTCTGCACAAATGGCAGCTCTGATTAATGCAGTGGTGCACTGGTAGAGTTGCTGTTTTACAGCGTCAGAGACCAGGTTCGATTCTGAATGCGGGTGCTGTCTGCGCAGTTTGCAAGTTCTCCCTGTGACTGCGCGGCTTCTCTCCGGGTGCTCCGGTTTCCTCCCACATTCGAAAGACGTACAGGTCTGTGGGTTAATAGGCTCCAGTAAATTGTAAATTGTCCCTAGTGTGTAGGATAGTGCTAGTGTACGAGATGATCGCTGGTCGGCGCGGACTCGGTGTGCCGAAGGGCCTGTTTCACGTTGTATTTCTAAAGTCTAAATTACTATGTTATGACCATGGAATAAAAGTTCCTTGGTGAGGGTAAAACAAAGCACTAGCATGGTCTGATTGGGCTGAAGGGCTGTATATGGGTTAGCCCCTTGCAGAATAAACCACATTCCTCTGGCATGTTACCATCAAACTCATCTGGCCCAAGCTTTCTTTTGAAACAGCAAGACACCATTTTTTAAATAGTTTCCATTCTTCCTCCGGCCTCAGTTGTGGAATTATTTGAGAGGAATCCAAGGCAAGTTATTAATAGCTGTATTTGTCAGTCTTCCTTAAGCCTTGGTATTAAAGTACAAAGTCATGAATGCTCTACCTTTGAAGTACAAAGGGCAATTGGGATGGGAGAAGCAGAAGGGGCAGAATCTAACCAGTATTCCTTTACAAGGTTGTCGATAATACCCTGTGAAGGTTATCTAGGCCTTTTGTGACATTACAGACGTTTGGTTTAGTTTAGTTTAGTTTAGAGATACAGCATGGAAACAGCACCTTTGGCCCACCGAGTCCGCACCGACCAGTGATCCCCGCACACTTACACTATCCTTCACACACTAGGGACAATTAACATTTATACCAAGCCAATTTGCCTACAAACCTGTAGGTCTTTGGAGTGTGGGAGGAAACCCAAGATCTTGGCGAAAACCCATCCAGGTCAAGGGGAGAATGTATAAGTTCCATACAGACTGCACCTGTAGTCAGGATCGAACCTGGGTCTCTGGCGCTGTGAGGCTGTAGCTCTTCCACTAGGTCACAGTGCCCCCCTTGTTATTCATGTGTTGTTCATTTGGAATGGGTGCAGTTTTGCATTGCTGATTGTGACCTGCCAAATTATTTCTTATGGGTTTGTTTCTCATTTCTGCATTAGGCACCAGCACCCCTAGCAATACCTCCACACATTGAAAAGCCTGAATAGAGTGGATGTGGAGAGGATATTTCAACTAGTGAGAGAGTCTAGGACCAGAGGGCACAGCCTCAGCATGAAAGGACATTCCTTCAGAACGGAGGTGCAGAGGAATTTCTTTAGCCGGATGGTAGTGACGTTTAAGAGACTTTTGGATAGGGACATGGAAGTGCAAGGAATAGAGGGATAGGGATCATGTACAGGCAGATGAGATCAGTTTCACTTGGCTTCATGTTCGGCACAGACATAGTGGGCCAAAGGTCCCTTTCTTGTGTTGTATTCTTATATTAAAAAAATATATAAATTACAACATATGTATGTCCACGTGGAAATCACTGTTCGGGCGGCACAGTGGTGCAGTGGCAGAGTTGCTGCCTCACAGCGCCAGATACCCTGGCTCGATCCTGACTTAAAATTTGTCAATTGTCCCTAGTGTGCAGGATAGTGTTACTGTGCGGGGTAATTGTTGGTCAGCGTGGACTTGGTGGGCCGAAGGACCTGTTTCCACGCTGGATCTCTAAAGTCTAAAGAAATGGAGTGGAACTGATTGATGCTCTTTCGCAGAGAGCCGAGGCCAGCAGCTACCTCCCGTGCTGTGTACGGGGAATAGAACATAGAACAGTTCAGCACAGGAACAGGCCCTTTGGCCCACAATGTCCAGTGTTGAACATGATACCAATTCTGACTCTTAACTACCTGAACAAAATCCATATCACTATCATACCTGGCTCCACCACCACTACAGCAGTGCGTTCCAGGCACTCACCACCCCCTCTGTAAAATAATTGCCCTGCACATCTCCTTTAAACTGTGCAACTCTCACCTTAAAGCGACACCCACTAGTATTTGATTTTTCCATCCTGTTTAAAAGGTTCTGACTGTCTACCCTATCTATGCCTCTCGTCATTTTATCCCTATCTCCCGCATCATCCTGTGTCCAGACTAAACAATCCAAGTCTGTCCAGTCCTTGTAGCTTATACCTGATAACACAGGCATAATTCTGGTAAAGGACACAATGTCATGGAGTAACTCAGTGGGTCAGGTAGCTTCTCTGATATTTATTCACAAAATGCTGGAGTAACTCAGCAGGTCAGGCAGCATCTCGGGAGAGAAGGAATGGGTGACGTTTCGGGTCGAGACCCTTCTCTGGTATTTCTGAGTTGATTGTTGGGGGAGGTGGAGGAGGTGAGGTGAAGAAGAAAGCTGGAAAAGGGAAGAGGCAGGACAAAGTGTGGCAGGTACTGATGTGTTACTCTAACACTTTGTGGCCATTTGTGTATTAACCGACAATTCCTTGTTTAGACCATTCTGGTAAACCTCCTCCGCACCCTTCCCAAAGCCTTCACATCCTTCTTCTAAGGGGAAGACCAGAATTGCACGCAATACTCCAAATGCGGCCTAACCAACGTTTTATAAAGCTGCATCACGACTTCCTGACTCTTGTACTCGATGCCTCGACCTTTGAAGCCAAGCGTAACATAGGGCGTTCTTTACCACTCTATGTACTTGTGATGTCAGGGTTATGGATTTGGATGAGTTCCTTATTGATCTAGAATTTCTTAGGGTGCCCTCGTCCCGTCTCTTGCTTCCTAATCAATATCACCAGAATCGATAACACAGCCCTCCACCCCATCACCAGTTAATGTACAAAGCTGTTTTTGGCTGCTGCCTTGAATTAATTTGATTGCAAAAAAAATGGCAAAGCCCAGTATTTGTTATTTTCTGGTTCAGAGCAGCCAAGACTGAGGAACACTTCAAGGTGACAGATGTTTCTGAGATTTTTGGTGAATACTTATCTGACTGAGATGATTAATTGGTTTGTCTCCAAATCTTTCTCCTAAATTGACTCCATTTCCACTACACTGCCTTGGGAAAGCAACCAACATGATCAAAGACTTGTCCTACCTCGGTCATCCCTTCTCCTCCCAGCTCCTGTCCAGCAGAAGATACAGAAGCTTGAAAGCGCGCACCACCAGACTCAGGAACAGCTTCTTACCCTCTGTTTATCAGGCTTCCGAGCAGTCCTTCCATAAGTTAGGGTACTGTCCATTTCACCTCGACCTCATTGCGGACATTGGACTTTGTCTGTGGAACTAATGAGCTACAATGTGGAGAACTATATTCTGCACTCTGTATCCTGTGCTTTACCTATTGTACTTGAGTTTGAGTCAAAAGAAATTGACATCTAGAGCAGCGGATACAATAGATGAGGTTGGAGGAGGTGCAGGTGAACCTCTGTCTCACCTGGAAAGACTGTTTAGGTTCTTGGATAATAATAAGCCTCGGCACATGGCTGTGCAGGGAATGGAGGGCTAGGGATTATGCACATGTAGATAAGAGACGGTCTTGGCACCATGTTTGGAAAAGACACTATGGGCCTAAGTGCCTGTTCTTCAATTTACTTTAGACTTTAGCGATACAGCGTGGAAACAGGCCCTATTGTGCACCGAGTCCGCACCGACCAGTGATCACCCCGTACACTAACATTATCCTACACACTAGGGCCAATTTACAATTTTTGCCAAAGCCAATTAACCTACAAACCTGTACGTTTTTGGAGTGTGGGAGGAAACCGGAGCACCCAGAGAAAACCCATGCGGTCACGGGGAGAACGTACAAACTCCGTGCAGACAGCACCCGTCGTCAGAATCGAACCTGGGTGTCTGGCGCTGTAAGGCAGCAACTCCACCCCTTGCGGCACTGTGCTGCCCCTTCTAGTGCTAGACTGTTCTATGTTCTATCTTAAACCTAAACCAGTAAAGGAAATTACCACAGGAATTTACTTATGAAATGAAAACAGTAACTAATAAATGCCTATTTTTCCTCTTTTCTGGTCCATATAATTTAGATCCCTATTACTTTGTACCACTTGCTTAGTCCCACTATATCATGCTTTTCTAAATTCAAGCCCTTGTTACTCCTGGAAAACATGAATCAGGATTCACAGACCACAAGAAAGACAGGTGGAAATATTGCCAATCGGGGAATAAAATTGGTTCAGACAATATTTCCACCTGTCTTTCTTGTGGTCTGTGAATCCTGATTCATGTTCCCACAGCTATAGTTGTACATCAGTCCACCGTTCAACCTTTTTCACACTCTGCTCTTATTGAAACTTGTTAACACCACCTCCCCAACCCAATTCCCCAACCCAATTCCCCTTAGTGCCTTCCAGCCATTTTCCCAATGAGCAGTATGCGGTCAAGTCTTGGCCCACTAACGGCGACAGGGAATTGTTGAGTGCTTCTGCAAAGCAATGTTGAGCTGCGATATCGCTTGCCTGGTTGTGCTGACTGCTAGTGGTAGTCCTCTTAACACCATCAGAAACTTGTGGCACTGAGCGCTCTCCAGATTCTTGACCCCAATGTTTAGTCTGCTGCTCACGTGTAGTACCAAGGGAGCTTAATTTAGATGTTAAACCTTAATAGAGATGTTAAACCGAGGTGGCAATGCAACTGAACTCAAGGCAAAAAAAAATTGTTTAATTTCCAAATATAAATTTTATTCAGAATAAAAAATATATTCAAAACAAGAACTGTGCAAAACTCTTCAGTCATTCTCAATGTTAATGCATTAATTCGTGGCAGACTCATGTTCACATGAAGGTCTCCAATGAGGTAGATGGGAGGTCAGGACCGCCCTCTAGCTGGTGAGAGGGAGGTTCAATTGCCTGATATCAGCTGGGAAGAACTGTCCATGAATCTGGAGGTGTGTGTTTTCACACTTCTGTACCTCTTGCCAGTTGGGAGAGGGGTAAGAGGGAGTGTCCGGGGCTGCGACTTGTCCTTGATCATGCTGGTGGCCTTGCCATGGCTGGGTGAAGTGAAGATGGAGTAAGGGAGGTTGGTTCTGTATCTTTTCATACCTCTAGTTTCCTTGTCCCCTGACTCTCAGTCTGAAGAAGGATCTCGACCCAAAACGCCACCTGTTCCTTTTCTGCAGAGATGCTGCCTGACCCGCTGAGTTGCTCCGACAATTTGCGTCCATCTTTGGTGTAAACCAGCATCTGCAGTTCCTTCCTGCGCGTAGGTTGGTTTGCGTGATGGTCTGGGCTACGTCCACCACTCTGCAATTTCTTGAGGTCTTGGAAGGGGCTATACCCAAACCATTTGGTGATGCATCCCGATAAAATGCTTTCTATGGCGCATCTGTAGATGTTGGTGAGGGGTGTTGACATGCCGACTTCCGAAGCCTTCTAAGGAAGTTGGTGTGCTTTCTTGGCCATTGCTTTGATGTGGCGGGAGATGGCCCATTGAGAGAGGGAATGCTGTGAGAAAGCTCTAGTGGAGAGGAAAACGATGCGTGTGCTCACACTTCTGGGCTTCCAGACAAAAATTTGAGGATTTTCCAGACTCTGCGGCCATCGGAACACTCGACGATAATTGGCCGGCATTTCACAGCAACGGAGATAAGCTAGCTAGAATCTCAGCTGCTTGCTTTTAAATTTAACTGCAGCAAGAGTAGCATTGAGAGCCCTGGTGCAAAATAGGCCCTCGAGATAATCTCGTGGAATTTCCAGAATAATGCCAGACCCTTAAAAAAACAGGCAGCAAAAGCAACGAGAGTTCAGAAAGGATATCGGCATTCTTCCTGCCTCTTTAGTCATGGTTTCTATAAATAAAGTGCGACAGAGGATGAGAGCATTTGGCCCTGTACCTCTTGGTCTCTGGCACATATATGTGTCCTGAAGTTTATCGAAGCAATGGTAGACCATGTACACCTCAATAGCATTACTCTACCACATTTCTCTGCATGAGTATTGGAGTCATGCAGCACAGAAACAGTTTAGTTGTCACGTGTACCGAGGTGCAGTGAAATGCTTTTTTGTTGCATGCTAACCAGTCAGCGGAAAAACTATGCATGATTCCAATTGAGCCGTCCATAGAGCACAATAGATACAGAATACGGGTAATAGCGTTTAGTGCAAGATAAAGTCCAGTAAAGTCTGATTAAAGATAGTCCGAGGGTCTCCAATGAAGTAGATGGGAGGTCAGGACCGCTCTCGAGTTGCCTGATAACAGCTGGGAAGAAGCTGTTCCTGAATCTGGAGGAGTGCGTTTTCACACTCCCTGATGGGAGAGGGGAGAAGAGGGAGTAACCAGGGTGAGACTGGTCCTTGATTATGCTGGTGGCCTTGCCGAGGCAGCGTGAAGTGTAGATGGAGTCAATTGAAGGGAGGTTGCTTTGCGTGATGATCTGGGCTGCGAGTAGAACTCTGCAATTTCTTGCGGTCGTGGATGGAGCCCTTCCCAAGCCAGGCTGTGATGCATCCCGATATGATGCTTTCTGCGGCCCAACAATGACAGTCCCACCAACAAGGGCAACCAACTATGCCAAATACTTTCTTCACCAGCCAATCCGCTAGTGTTGCCCTGTTCAGGTACTACAAACTTGTATCTCAAGATCCCTTTATCCATCAGTGCTCCTAAGGATCTGGCCATTTACTGTATACTTTCCTTTTGTATTTGACCTTCCAAAATACATCTATGCAAAAGTCAATATCAAACTCCATCTGCCATTTCTCTGCATAAAACTCCAAAAGAACGATACCGTGCAGCGTCCTTTTGTAACCTTTCCCAATGTTCACAACCCCCTCCATCTTTTGTTTTCTTTGGAGATGTAGCATGGAAACAGGCCCTTTGGCCCATTGAGTCCATGTTGACCATCGATCACCCATTCGCACTAACTTCACTCTCTGGTGGCAATTTTACAGATGCCAATTAACCTACAAACACGTATGTCTTTGGGATATGGGAGGAAACCGGAGCACACGGAGGAAGCCTATACTGTCAGAGAGAGAGCATGCAAACTCCACAAAGACAACTCCTTGGAGCGCAGGAGGTTGAGGGGTGATCTTACAGGGGGATACTAAATCATGAGGAATAGATTGGGTAAACGCACAGAGACTCTTCCCAGAGTAGCAGAATCAAAAAACCAGAGGACATAGGTTTAAGGTGAGGGGGGAAAGATTACCTGAGGGGTAACCTTTTCACATAAGGGTGGTGGGTGTTTGGAACGAGCTGCCGGGGGAGGTAATTGAAGCAGGTGTCTATCGCATTTAGACAGGTGCATAGATAGGATAGGTTTACAGGGAAATGGGCCAAATGCAGGCAGGTGAGAATAGTGGGGCATGTTGGTGAGCGTGGGCAAGTTGGGCCGAAGGGCCTGTTTTCACGCTGTACCACTCTATGACTCTATGAGATGCAGCATGGAAACGGGCCCTTTGGCCTATTGAGTCCACGCCGACCATCGATCACCCATTTACATTAACTTCACTTCTGACACATTAAGTCAATTAACCTATAAATGCACACCTCTACGGGATGTGGGAGCAAACCGGAGCACCCGGAGGAAACCCATGCAGTTGCAGGGAGAACATGCAAACTGCACATAGACAGTACTCGAGGTCAGGGCCGAACCTGGGTCTCTATAGCTGTGAGGCAGCAGCTGTACCACTGTACAGCCCTACATGAGCCACCTGTAAACTTACTCAGTAGGCCACCTACACTTCCGTCCAAATCATTTATATATATTTCAAACCACAGAGGTCCCAACACTGACCCTTGTGGGTTACCACCAGTCACTGATCTCAGGTCTGAGAAAACACTCTTTACCATTCCTGCCTGCTTTCTATGACCGAGCCAATTTTGAATTAAATTTACCAAGTCGCTGTGGGTGGTCCCCATGCGATTTGATCTATTGGACCAGTCATGTAGACAGCATCCATTACTCTACCCTCGTCTGCCACCTTTGTCTCCTGGTCGTTGTCTCAATCATCTCAGTTAGTCGGTGGATTAATGCAAGGGCAGGTACAGTGGCGCAGCGGTAGAGTTGCTGCCCTATAGCGCCAGAGATTCTGGTTTGATCCTAACTACTGTGCGGATTTTGCATGTTCTCCCTGTCACCGAGTGGGTTTTGGCCGGGTGCTCCGGTTTCTTCCCACATTTCAAAGACCTGAGTACTATGTTTACATTCCTGTTGTGTGCTGCTGCAAGTAAGAATGTCATTGTTCTGTTTCGGGACACATGACAATAAAACACTCTTAATTAAGCCCTTTAGTGCTGAGGTAGCTCCAATTTATGGCTTCTTTGATGCCAGTATTGATGTTGGAGGCTACAGAAATCTGTTTCCTGTATTGCTCAACTTTCCTCAGTACTGTTTTCTTTGCTTATCAGACAATTTCACTGACCATTAAATATGAGGCTTAAGTTTCTTTCCCAAATTATGCTGGGAAAACCTCAAAGGTTTGAGCGATTGCAGGCTTCTCAATGTTTGATGTGTCTCAAATGTGAGAGAGATAGGAATCGACTGTAAGAGATGGCATACGATGTTGATACGTTTTGATGATGATGACACTTTATTGTCACCTGTACAATGTACATGTGCAGTGAAATTCTTTATTTTTGCATTCAAAGTACACAAAAGAGTCCCCACAAAGGCGTTGACAAAGTTACGAAAAGTACTCATCCCTTCATCGGGTGTCGTTCCCCCCCCCCCCCCCACTCCCAACTCCGGGAACCCCTTTGTTCATGTGGAAGGAAACCAGAGCACCAGGAGAAAACCCATGCGGGCACTAGGAGAATGTACAAACTCCATACAGACAGCACCTGTAGTCAGGATGGAACCCAGGTCTGGCGCTGTAAGACAGCAACTCTACCGCTGTGCCACCGGGAGAATGTACAAACTCCATACAGACAGCACCCGTAGTCAGGATGGAACCCAGGTCTCTGGCGCTGTAAGACGGCAACTCTACCGCTGTGCCACTCGAGTGTTGCTGTGCCTTTCATTGGTTTGATTTGGTTTATTATTGTCACGGCTACCGAGATCCAGTTGATACTTTGGTTTGCGTGCTCTCCAGGTGAATCATACCATACATCAGTGCATCACGGGGTACAAAAGAGAAAAAACTCTGTGCAAAATGTTACAGCTACAGAGAAAGTGCAGATTAAAAAAATTGCAAGGGCTGCAGCTACGTAGATAGGAAGAGTGGGAATTTCACCAAAGGGGTGGCACAGCGGCAGAGTTGCTGCTTTACAACGCCAGAGACCTGGGCTCGATCCTGACTACGGGTGCTGTCTGTACAGAGTTTGTCCGTTCTCCCTGTGGCCGCGTGAACATTCTCCCGATGCTCCGATTTCCTCCCGCATTCTGTGCAGGTTTGTAGGTTAATTGGCTTCTGTAAAATCAAGAACCAGAGGACATAGGTTTAAGGTGAGGGGGGAAAGATTACCTGAGGGGTAACCTTTTCACATAAGGGTGGTGGGTGTGTGGAACGAGCTGCCGGAGGAGGTAATTGAAGCAGGTGTCTATCGCATTTAGACAGGTGCATAGATAGTCAAGTCAAGTCAAGTCAATTTATTTGTATCGCACATTTAAAAACAACCCACGTTGACCAAAGTGCTGCACATCTGACTAGGAAAAAAAAAGAAACATACAGTGGCAGGCAGCCAAAAACAACGGCGCGGCCATCTTGAACAAAATGTTAATTCAATCATCCACAGTCCAACAACAAAAGCATTAAATAAGCATCAAAATTACACCCCCAAAAAAACAGTCCAACAATAAAAGCACTAAACAGGCATCCAAATTACCCAACCACAAAAACCCCCAAAACACAGTCCAACAATAAAAGCATTAAATAGGCATTCAAATCACACAACCCCAAAACCCCCAAAAACACAGTCCAACAATAAGAGCGCTAAACAGGCATTCAAATTACACAAACCCCAAAATCCCCAAAAACACAGTCCAACAATAAAAGCATCAAACAGGCACTCAAACCACCCAACCCCAAAAACACACAAAAAAAAGAAACATCCATCAAAGAAACATCCATCACAGTGAGTCTCCTCCAGTCCTCTCCTCACTGTGATGGAAGGCCACAATGTCTTTCCCTTCTCCCGCTGTCCTCACCCGCAGTCAGGTTGTTGTGGTTGCAGGCCGCACCGGACGGTCCACAGCGGGCCAAGCTCAAGGCGCGTCGCATCGCAGCCGCTCCCGCAGCCTCCGAAGACGGCCGGCTCAGCCGATGATAAGTCCGATCCGGGGCGGGCGAACACGCTGCTGCCGCTGTTGCTGCACGTCGGGGCGGTCGTGGCTCCCGACATTGAAGCCCCCGCCCAGCAGAGAAATATCCCGCGGCATATCTTAGGCCGCGCCGGACGGTGAAATGTCCGCGACCCAAGCCCCGCGATCCGGGGCGGGCGAACCCGCTGCCGCTGCTGGAGCTCCCGATGTCGGCATCCACGCGGTCCGAGCCTAAGGCGAGTCGCAGCCGCTCCCGCAGCCTCCGAAGACGGCCGGCTCCGGTGGTGGTCAGTCCGATCCGCAGGCTCTGCGAACCAGAGCCCTGGAGGCCGCCAGCTCCAGGAGTTGGGCCGATGGTAGGCCGCAGATGGAACGGAGACACGGCCCAGAAAACAAAGGTCGGGTCTCCGTTCGGAAGGGACACATATTTACAATGTTACAGTTTCCCCCTCCCCCCCACATACACACATAGTACACAAACACAAAAACACCACATCACAACAACAATTAAGACCAAAAAAAAAAATAGGATAGGTTTAGAGGGAAATGGGCCAAATGGGCCAAATGCAGGCAGGTGAGAATAGTGGGGCATGTTGGTGAGCGTGGGCAAGTTGGGCCGAAGGGCCTGTTTTCACGCTGTATCACTCTATGACTCTATGAGATGCAGCATGGAAACGGGCCCTTTGGCCTATTGAGTCCACGCCGTCCATCGATCACCCATTTACATTAACTTCACTTCCGACACATTAAGTCAATTAACCTATAAATGCACACCTCTACGGGATGTGGGAGCAAACCGGAGCACCCAGATGAAACCCATGCGGTCGCAGGGAGAACATGCAAACTGCACATAGACAATACTCGAAGTCAGGACCGAACCTGGGTCTCTATAGCTGTGAGGCAGCAGCTGTACCACTGTCCAGCCCTACATGAGTCACCTGTAAACTTACTCAGTAGGCCACCTACACTTCCATCCAAATCATTTATATATATTTCAAACCACAGAGGTCCCAACACTGACCCTTGTGGGTTACCACCAGTCACTGATCTCAGGTCTGAGAAAACACCCTTTACCATTCCTGCCTGCTTTCTATGACCAAGCCAATTTTGAATTAAATTTACCAAGTCGCTGTGGGTGGACCCCATGCGATTTGATCTATTGGACCAGCCATGTAGACAGCATCCATTACTCTACCCTCGTCTGTCACCTTTGTCTCCTGGTCATTGTCTCAATCATCTCAGTTAGTCGGTGGATTAATGCAAGGGCGGTACAGTGGCGCAGTGGTAGAGTTGCTGCCCTATAGCGCCAGAGATTCTGGTTTGATCCTAACTACTGTGCGGATTTTGCATGTTCTCCCTGTCACCGAGTGGGTTTTAGCCGGGTGCTCCGGTTTCTTCCCACATTTCAAAGACCTGAGTACTATGTTTACATTCCTGTTGTGTGCTGCTGCAAGTAAGAATGTCATTGTTCCGTTTCGGGACACATGACAATAAAACACTCTTAATTAAGCCCTTTAGTGCTGAGGTAGTTCCAATTTATGGCTTATTTGATGCCAGTATTGATGTTGGAGGCTACAGAAATCTGTTTCCTGTATTGCTCAACTTTCCTCAGTACTGTTTTCTTTGCTTATCAGGCAATTTCACTGACCATTAAATATGAGGCTTAAGTTTCTTTCCCAAATTATGCTGGGAAAACCTCAAAGGTTTGAGCGATTGCAGGCTTCTCAATGTTTGATGTGTCTCAAATGTGAGAGAGATAGGAATCGACTGCAGGAGATGGCATACGATGTTGATACGTTTTGATGATGATGATACTTTATTGTCACCTGTACATGTGCTGTGAAATTCTTTATTTTTGCATTCAAAGTACACAAAAGAGTCGCCACAAAGGCATTGACAAAGTTACGAAAAGTACTCATCCCTTCATCGGGTGTCGTTCCCCCCCCCCCCCCCCTCCCAACGCCGGGAACGCCTTTGTTCATGTGGAAGGAAACCAGAGCACCAGGAGAAAACCCATGCGGACACCGGGAGAAAGTACAAACTCCATACAGACAGCACCCATAGTCAGGATGGAACCCAGGTCTCTGGCGCTGTAAGATGGCAACTCTACCGCTGCGCCACTCGAGTGTTGCTGTGCCATTCATTGGTTTGATTTGGTTTATTATTGTCACGGCTACCGAGATCCAGTTGATACTTTGGTTTGCGTGCTCTCCAGGTGAATCATACCAATCAGTGCATCGCAGGGTACCAAAGAGAAAAAACACAGTGCAAAATGTTACAGCTACAGAGAAAGTGCAGATTTTAAAAACTGCAAGGGCTGCAACTACGTAGATAGGAAGATTGGGAATTTAACCAAAGCGGTGGCACAGCGGCAGAGTTGCTGCTTTACAACGCCAGAGACCTGGGCTCGATCCTGACTACGGGTGCTGTCTGTACAGAGTTTGTCCGTTCTCCCTGTGGCCACGTGAACCTTCTCCCGATGCTCCGATTTCCTCCCGCATTCTGTGCAGGTTTGTAGGTTAATTGGCTTCTGTAAAATATAAATTTGTCCTTAGTGTGTAGGATTGTGCTAGTGTATTGGGTGATCGATGGTCGGTGCAGACTTGGTGGGCCGAAGGGCCTGTTTCCGTGCAGTATCTCTAAAGTCTAAATTTGAGAGGTCTGTTCGAGAGTCTTATAAAGAGAGGGGAGGATGCTGTTCGTGAATCTGGGGTGCATGCTTTCTGCCTGACAAGAGATGGGGAGCAGGGGCAATGAGTGGTCCTTGATTATGTTAGCTTCTTTTCTGAGGCAGCATTATGTGTAGGCAGAGTCGTTGATGGTGTGGAGGGTGAGGCTGCTCTGTGTGATAGATTAGGCTCTAAACAAGGTTTTCCTTGTGGTCTTGGGCAGAATGGTTGCCATACATCGCATTTATTTCAAGGCGACTAGAATATAAAAACGGGTTTAATGCTGATGCTTTATAAAGCACGGGTCAGACTGCATTTGGAGTATTGTGAGCAGTTTTAAGTCCCATATCTGAGGAAAGAAGTGCTGGCGATGGAGAAGGTACAGAGGAGGTTTACCAGAATGATTCCAGGAATGATTGCGCTAACGTGCAATGAACATTTGACGGCACTGGGCCTGTACTTGCCGGAGCTTAGAAGGATGAGGGGGGATTTTATTGAAACTTACAGAATGGTGAAAGGCCTGAATAGAGTGGATGTGGAGAGGATGTTTCCATGAATGGGAGAGTCTAGGACCAGAGGTCACAGCCACAGAATTAAAGGACGTTCCTTTAGGAAGGTGATGAGGAGGAATTTCTTTAGTCAGAGGGTGGTGAATCTGTGGAATTCATTGCCACAGAAGGCTGTGGAGGATGTCACTGGATATTTTTAAGGCAGAGATAGATAAATTCTTGATTAGTATGGGCGTCAGGGGTAATGGGGAGAAGGCAGGAAAAATGGGTTTAGAGGGAAAGATAGATCAACCATGATTGAATGACGGAGTAGACTTGATGGGCCGAATGGCATAATTCTGCACCTATCACTTATGAACATGAATTGCAGATGCTGGCGAATATGCAAAAGAACACAAAGTACCGGAGTAACTCAGCAGGTCAAGCAGTATTTCTGGAGAACATGGATAGTTATATACACACTGAACTTTTTTCTCTCTCTCGTTTGTTTTTATTGTCTACAATGTACTGTGTTTACATATTCTGTTGCGCAGCAGCAAGTAAGAATTTCATTGTTCTATCTGGGACATATGACAATAAAACACTCTTGACTCTTGACGAGTTGACATTTCAGGTTGAGACCCAAAATGTCACCCACCCGTGTTTTCCAGAGATACTGCCTGATCGTCTTTGTGTCCAGGAATGAGAGTTTATTATTTGCTCCAGATGACAGCAATTGAGCAAAAAACAAAGTGCTGGAGGAACTCAATGGGTCTGGCACCGTCTGTGGTGGGAATGGATGGATGAGTCACGTCATAGAGAGTCATAGAGTCATACAGTGTGGAAACAGGTCCTTCAGCCCAACGTGCCCACACCGACCAATGACCCATGTATACTAGTCCCACCTGCCTATGTTTGGCCCATATCCCTCTAAATCTGTCCTATCTATGTACCTGTCTAAATGTTTCTTAAATGTTGCGATAGTAACTGCCTCAACCACCTTCTCTGGCTGGTCTACTGAGTTACTCCAGCCCCCTTGTGCCCAGGATTGAGAGTTTATTATTTGCTCCAGATTACAGTAGTTGAGCAAAAAACTAAACGCCGGAGGAACTCAGCGGGTCAGGCAGCATCTGGATAGATGAAGTTACGGGTCAGCACCCTCCATTCCTCCCTGACCAGCTGAGTTCCTCCAGCACTTTGTTTCTTATTCCAGAAACCAGCATCTGTGGTTCCTTGTGTCTCCAGCACGTTGACAACCGCCCCCCAAATAGATTTGGAGATACCAGGGTGGTTAGCTGAGGGCAGGTTTAAAAGAAATATGCAAAACCATTGTCCAGGCAAGGCCCAAAAGGATGCATTTTCGTTACTCCCATTTCTTAGGTCAATGGTATTTTATCTGTCAGATGAGTTTAGTTTATTGTCATGTGTACGAGGTATAGTGAAAACCTTTGTTGCGTGCTAACCAGTCAGCAGAATGACGATACATGATCGATTACAATCAAGCTAAAGAAGGGTCTCGACCCGAAACGTCACCCATTCCTTCTCTCCTGAGATGCTGCCTGACCTGCTGAGTTACTCCAGCATTTTGTGAATAAATACCTTCGATTTGTACCAGCATCTGCAGTTACACTACTTTGATTACAATCGAGCCATCCACAGTGTACAGGTACATGATGTACCGAGGTTTAGTTTAGAGATACAGCACAGGCCCTTCGGCCCATCGAGTCCGCACCGACCAGCGAAACCCCCACACATTAACACTAATCTGCACACACTCGGGACAATTTACATTGATACCAAGCCAATTAACCCACAAGCCTGTACGTCTTTGGAGTGTGGGAGGAAAATGAAGATCTCAGACAAAACCCACGCGGTCATGGGGAGAACGTACAAACTCCGTACAGACAGCATGCGTAATTATGATCGAACCTGGGTCTCTGGTGCTGTAAGTGCTTGAAGGCAGCAACTCAACCCCTGCGCCTCCATACCGCCCAGTTACACTGAAATTGGTTTTTGTATACAGTTCAGTACAAGTATCACTATAACACAAGTACATAAGATACATCTTAGATACACATCTCAGATGTGGTACAAAGTACAAGTGCATAGCAGAGCAGCATTGAGACAGTATCCAGAGTTGCCAAATTTGGTGCAATTTTCAAGTCCAGTTGTTATACGTGTAGATTATTAGCCTGACCATGTAGGCCCATTGTCCTGGCAGCGTTGCAGGGTCGGCCCGGCCTAGCCTGGCCGTTGGCATCCTCCACCGCTTCTTCATCGCTGAAAGCCACATCCGGTCCATGCGCTCCAGGCCTCTTGGAGCGGCACCTGGTCCAGCCGAGCCCCAGGCTGCTGCAGGCCTCCAGCGGCCTACTCCACAGAGGACCACTGCACTGCCTCCGTAGGTGGTCTCCTTACCGGCCCTCTGCCCTGACCGACTCCTTCTTCTCCGATTCACCGTGCGTGAAGGGCCAGGCTCGGCGACTTCCACTTTCGAGCAGGTTCCGGCTCAGTGGCGGGCTGAGCCACGCCTCTCTTTCCACTGTAATGGAAAGGCTCAGTCCGAAGCCTTCAACTGTTCGTCCAGGGCTCTTTCTGAATGTGAAGTGTTGCTGCTTCCAACTCTCTTCAATGATGGCTCATAAATGAATGGGGATTAGATGGATTGTTGCCAGGGTTGGAGAATTGCGGTGGACAAGAGAATATCTCAGTTGTTTTTGTTGAAACAAAGGAAGCTGAAAGAAGGGAGATTGGGATGAACAAAAGTTACGGGAGGCCCCTTACAGGGAGAATGGACATATTTCTTTAGGATCCTTTGGAAAGAAAAATTTGGTGGACTGATGGGAAGCATTTACACTTTCGGGATACTGTGTAGAAACAGGCCCTTCAGCCCACCGAGTCCACGACGGCCAGTGATTACCCGTACACGAGTCCTATCGTACACACGAGGGACAATTTACAGAAGCCAATTAACCTTTTATTGGGATGCATCACAACATGGTTTGGGAAAGAGCTCCATCCAAGACAGCCAGAAGTTTCATGGAATTGTGGACGCAGACCAGACCATCACACAAACCACCCTCCCTTCCATTGACTCCATTTACTCCTCACGCTGCCTCGGAAAGGCTACCAGCATAATCAAGGACCACTCACTCCGGTCACTGTCCCCTCTCCCATCACGCAAAAGTTATAGAAGTGTGAAAACGCACACCTCCAGATTCAGGAACTGTTTCTTCCCAGCTGTTATCAGGCAACTGAACCATCCTATCAACAACGAGAGAGCGGTCCTGAGCTCCTGTCTACCTCATTGGAGACCCTTGGACCATCTTCAATCGGACTTTACTGAACTTTTATCTTGCACTAAACGCTACTCACGTTATTTCCTTTATCAATTATCTGGACGCTGTGGATACCTCGATTGTAATCATGTATTATCTTTCCGCTGACTGGTTAGCACGCAGCAAAAGCTTTTCACTGTACCTCGGTACACAACACGATAAACTAAACTCAAGCTACAAACCCGCACGTCTTTGGAATGTGAGAAGAAACCGGAGCACCCAGAGAGATTCCATGCAGTTCACTATGTAAATTCTTCTCATAACTAAAATCCTCCAATACAGACATCTTTTTATCTCTAAAGCCTAAAGTCTAAATCCTCCCCCCCCCCCCCCCCCCCCCCCCTTACCTTAAACCTATGTCCTAAGGTTCTTGATTCCCCTACTCTGGGTAAAAGACTCTGCATTTGTCCTGTCAATTCCCCTCATGATCTAATACACCTCTATAACATCACCCCTCATCCTTCTGCGCTCCAGGGAATTCCTCTTATCATCTTCTGCTCTGTGCATCAACTCTCTCTGACGAAATCCGGCGACACGTGCCTGTGTTGCTGCTCAGCATTTTGCCCATAAACTTGTTTTCTTCCACCACAGGCAGTAAATCTCTGCACTGTTGTCGAGCAAAGGTCGCTGATTTAGTGCCTTACGCGCCATGATAAGCGTTAGCAGGTGCACTGAGCGACTCAATCATCTCCGAGCATGAGTGGAAACTTCCAGCACGGCTTCAGTAGATTTGCACCCGCAGAACAATAAATAACGAGAGCGCGTCTGTGTGCGGAGGAGTGCGGAGGTCCCCTGCGTGTTGCCCACCAAGGATCTGGTTGTTGGTAATGTTCTACCTCAGTGACACCCCTAGGCAATGTGATCTGGGGAAGGTAGACAGGACTCCCCCTCCATGTTCAGTATTCACTGCTGGATCTGTACCATGTCACGCTAAGACCCCCTTCCATGTGGTTGTGGGTGGCTCCGTGGGTTAGATGCTTACCTCTGGGGCCAGAGGTTATAGTGCTCCTATTCTCACATGTGCAAAGTGCTAACGCAATAAAATTACTTTTCACACAAACAGTCCAGTAGAGTATTGCTTTACCCCCGATCCCCAATTAGCAAGTGTACAGAAATAGTCTACTGAGCCCGCATGCAAGAGGCATCAGGTTTTTGGCGCCATTTTCAGAGTCCACGCCCAGGTTCTTATGAGCAGTGCCTGTTCCAGGCAAGTCCCAGGCTGTTGCGGGCTTCCAGCCATCACCTCCCTTAGACGCCACGTCCCTCAACCCCGCCCGTCCACCTTTATTCCCCGAGGGAGCCTACCGCAGCTGACCTCGAGGGTGCCCCGAAGACCAGAGACACCGGGAAGATGGAGCCAGCGATGATGGGCGAGGAGCGAGGCCGGTGGGAGAGGAGAGGGAACCGGGAACCGGGCTCGGGCCTACCGCACCCTGTTTCCGCGCTGTATCTCTAAACTCAACTCAGCACCTGTGGAATGACAAAACCAATCGATGTTTCAAGTCAGTGTTCCTTCCTCAGAACTGATGGGAAGTGGTTTCTCTCCCTTGCTGCTGCTGTATGGGCCACATTCTCCCAACATGTCTTTTATCCGCAGTAGCAGAGAAGGTGGGACAAGGCGATGGGTGGAACAATAGGAATTTCTCTCATTAATGTTAAGGGACTGTTGAACTCCTTTGTCATAGAGAGTCTTGGAGTCATACACGCATACACATACACACACACACACACATAACTTAGGCCTAACTTGTCCACACTGACCAACAGATCCCATCTACACTAGTCCCACCTGCCTGCATTTGGCCCATATCCCTCGAAACCTGTCCTATCCCTGTACCTGTCTAAATGTTTCTTAAACGTTGCAATAGTCCCTGCCTCAACTACCTCCTCCGGCAGCTCGTTCCATACACCCACCACCCTTTGTGTAAAACAGTTACCCCTCGGGTTCCTATTACATTTTCCCCCCTCATCTCAAACCTATATCCTCTGGTTCTCAGTTCCCCTACTCAGGGCAAGAGACTCTGTGCATCCACCCTTCCATTGCTTTCATGATTTTGTACACCTCTATAAGATCATTGAGTAATGCTCTGCTAATGTTCTTAGTGTTGCTAACCCTTCTGGGACTTGCCCAGCCCAGAAAAAGGGGATACCAGGGATAAATGGCCTGTTCCGATACATTAAAAAACCCCAGAAAATACTGGAAAAACTCAGCGGGTAAAGCAGCATCTGTGGAAAGAGAATCAGTTTGATACCTACGGAAAAAACAACCACAATGGCATTGAGTATAAGCATCAGGAAGTCATGTTTGGGCCGCATTTGGAGTATTGCGTGCTGTTTTGGTCACCCCATGACAGGAATGATGTGGAGACTTTGGGTAGGAGGTTAACCAGAATTATAGAAGCAAGGAACTGAAAATGCTGGTTAATACACAAAGGGACACAATGTGCTGGAATAACAGGCAGCTCTGGAAAACATGGATAAGTGATGTTTCAGGTCGAGACACTTCCTCAACCTGAAATGTCTTCTATCCATGTTGTCAAGAGATGCTGCCTGATATGCTGAGTTGCTACGCCACTCTGTGCCCTTACCAAAATTATGCCTATATTAGAGGGTGTTGGCTAACCAGTTGCCTGCTCACCAGTCATTGGAAAGACAATACATGATTACAATTGTGCTCTCCACAGTGTACGAATACAGGATAAAGGGAATAACATTTTGTGTAAGATAAAGTCCAATTAAAGATCGTCCAAGGGTCCATGTGGTGCAGTGGAAGAGTTGCTGCCTTCCAGCACCAGAGACCCGAGTTCGATCCTGACTAATCAGATAAGGGGAAATCTTATCTGATTTTAATTAACGCTTATTTAGACGTAGATTTAAATTGTTTTTAAGAATATAACCATAATTTTTGTGGTAGTCTAGCGAAAAAAATGATATTTGATGCGAAAGTTATTTGAAGTCTGTATGGAGTTTGTATGTTCTCCCTGTGATCGTGTAAGTTTTCTTTGGGTGTTCCGGTTTCCTCCCACACTCCATTGGCTTCTGTTAATTGCAAATGAACATGTCCCTAGTTTTTAGGATAGTGCTAGTGTAAGGTATCGTTGGTCGGCACAGACTTGGTGGGCCGAAGGGCCTGTTTCTGCGCTGTATCTAAAGTTTAAATTCTATTTACTACCCTTACTCGGTTATAACAGACATTCGGCAATAATGGACACCATCTCCCCCTCCCCCACAGAGTAATAGAGTGATACAGCGTGGAAACAGGCCCTTTGGCCCAACTTGCCCACACCGACCAACATGTCCCATCTACACTCGTCCCAGCTGCCTGCGTTTGGCGTTTTTTTAATGTATCGGAACAGGCCATTTATCCCTGGTATCCCCTTTTTCTGGGCTGGGCAAGTCCCGGAAGGGTTAGCAACACTAAGAACATTAGCGGTGCATTACACCTGCCAAACCTGTCCTAACCATGTACCATGTACCAATGGGTAGACCATTTAGAACGGAGATGAGGAAAAACTTTTTCAGTCAGAGAGTTGTGAATCTGTGGAATTCTCTGCCTCAGAAGGCAGAAGAGGCCAATTGTCTGAATACATTCAAGAGAGAGCTAGATAGAGCTCTTAAGGATAGCGGAGTCAGGGGGTACGGGGAGAAGGCAGGAACGGGGTACTGATTGAGAATGATCAGCCATGATCACATTGAATGGCGGTGCTGGCTCGAAGGGCCGAATGGCCTCCTCCTGCACCTATTGTCTATTGTCTATGTATCCAAATGTTAGGACTGGACGAGCTAGATGCAGGAAAAATGTTCCCAATGTTGGGGGAGTCCAGAACCAGGGGCCGCAGTCCAAGAATAAAGGGAAGGCCAATTAAAACTGAGATGAGAAAAAACATTTTCACCCAGAGAGTTGTGAATTTGTGGAATTCTCTGCCACAAAAGGCAGTAGAGGCAATTCATTGGATGAATTTAAAAGAGAGTTATATAGAGCCCTCGGGGCTACCTGAATCAAGGGATATGTGGAGAAGGCAGGCACGGGTTACTGATTGTGGATGATCAGCCATGATCACAATGAATGGCGGTGCTGGCTCGAAGGGCCGAATGGCCTCCTCCTGCACCTATTTTCTATGTTTCTATGTTACCATGTACCTGTCCAAGTGTGGGTTTACTGTACTGTTGAATGCAGAGCTCATCTCGTTGTGTCTGTCTCTCCCTGCAGCTGTCGGAAGGTGGGAAGGCAGCACAGGCCGGCATCGAGGTGGGGGATGTGGTGCTGTCCATCGACGGGGCCAGCACCGATGGGATGGCCCACCTGGCAGCGCAGAACAAGATCAAGGCTTGCACCGGGACCTTGAACCTCAGCCTGCAGAGGTGAGCATCAACCTCCTTGCTTCTGGCACCCCGCTGCCTGCCTCCTATTACTTGTGCCATGCATTGAAAGACAACATTTAGTTTGGAAATTTACCTTGGAGGGTCAGAAGGGCCATCATAGAGTTGTACAGCGTGGAAACAGGCCCTTTGGCCCAACATACCCATGCCGACCAACTACACCAGGCCCACCCACACTAGTCTCACCTGCCTGCGCTTGGCCCATATCCTTCTAAACCTTCCCTATCCTTGTATCTGTCCAAATGTTTATGAAACGTTGTCAAGAGTGTTTCATTGGGGTATGTCCCAAACAGAACAATGATATTCTTACTTGCAGCAGCACATCAGAATATGTAAACATAGTACTCCGTAAACTGAGTCTGAAGAAGGGCCTCAACCCGAAATGTTACCTATTCCTTTTCTCCAGTGATGCTGCCTGACCCGCTGAATTACTCCAGCACTTTGTGTCTACTGTGTAAACGAGGATCTGTACAAAGAGCTTAACACAAACACGAAGGTTAGCAAAAGAAGACACAAAGTGCAGGAGTAACTTAAGCGGCATGTGTCAGACAGCATCTCTGGACAACATGGAAAAGTGACGTTTTGGATTGGGACCCTTCTTCAGACTAATTGAATTGGGTGGGAGGGGGATGAAAGCCGGAAGAGAGGAGGGGTAGGACTCTGTACGGAGTTTGTACGTTCTCCCTGTGACCGTGTCGGTTTTTCTCTGGGTGCTCTGGTTTCCTCCCACACTCCCAAGACATTCAGGTTTGTAGGATAATTGACGCAACTCAAATGAAAAGACCTTGTTTGTTGTTGTAGCAGTTGAGGGAGTAATGTTTAGTTTGGAGCATGAAAACAGGCCCTTTGGCCCACAGCGCTGGGGCCGAACATCAATCACTCGCTCTATGTTATCCCACTTTCGCATCCTACACACTAGGGGCAATTTACAGAAGCCAATTAACCTACAAACCCGCATGTCTTTGGCATGTGGGAGGAAACCGGAGGATATACACGCAGTCACGGGGAGAACATACAAACTCCATATAGATGGCACCGAGGTCAGGATCGAACTTGGGTCTCTGGTGCTATGAGGCAGCAGCTCTACCACTGCGCCATGTGGATTCCAAGTGTTGAGAGGTCCATTGTAAGTTGTGTATTTTAAGTATTAAGATGGAATGCAAACCTCTGACATCTTGAACTCTGTAAGGCGAGCAGCTCCCCAGTTTTATGTTGATGTGAAACATTCTGTTCTGAAGGTAACTTTATCCTCAGCAACTGAAGATGTTCCCAGTTTAGCTGAGGTTGCATGTCCTTTGAAATCCTCAATGGAACTTGATTCTCTATCTCGACCAGTGCTTCTTAATTGTACTGGGGCTGTGTATGCAATATAAATTCTTTATGAGTTTAATCAACATAGGGCGGCACAGTGGCGCAGCGGTAGAGTTGCTGCTTTACTGTGCCAGAGACCCAGATTTAATCCTGACTACGGGTGCTGTCTGTATGGAGATTATACGTTGTCCCTGGGACCGCGTGGGTTTCCTCTGGGTGTTCCGGTCTCCGCCAACATTCCAAAGACGTGCGGGTTTGTAAGTTAATTGGCTTCTGTAAATTGTCCCGAGTGTGTCGGATAGAACTAGTGTCCGAGCGATCACTGGTTGGACTAGTGGACCAAAAGGTTGTATCTCTAAAACTAAACCTATCATTGTAAAACTAGTGTATAAAGTCCAATTCTTTTACAAAGGATTGTATCAGTAAAGGATTTTTGATTTGTAGAAATCAGTAGAGTTATAGCCATTGAGTTAGTCATAAAGAGTCAGAGAGTCATAAAAAGTTACATAGTGCAGGAAGGAACTGCAGATGCTGAGCTACACTGGAGAAAGACACAAAATGCTGGAGTAACTTGGCGGGACAGGCAGCATCTCTGGAGAAAAGAAATGGGAAACCTTTCGTACAAAGACCCTTCCTCATTCTTTGTCTGAAGATTGGTCTCGACACGAAACGTCATCCATTCCTTCTCGCCAGAGATGCTACCAGGTCCGCTGAGTTACTCCAGCATTTTGTGTCTATCGTAAGTTTAGTGTTATATTCATGGTTAAAGAGTTAAGAGTCATCGAGTCATAAAATCATAAAGAGTCATACAGTTGTATTCATAGTTAAAGAGTTATAGAGTCAGAGTCTTAGTCATACAGCTCGAAAAACTAGCCCTTTGGCCCAACCTTTCCATGCTGACCAAGATGCCCCAACTTTTAGTTACAATTGCTTGTGCCTAGTCATTGTCCCCTCTACACCTTTCCTTTCCATGTACAGTTCCAAATGTCTTTTACATCTTATTGTACCTCCCTCGACACCAATAATGCTGCCCCAGTGATATAAAAAAGGTGGTGCTAATCACACTACAACTGGTGGAGAACCGTTAGATTGTTACTTAAGAGGTAGGAGCAGCAACTTTAAGTCCTGGTGCCACTAAACAACTCCTGTCCTCAGCCTTGACCATATCCCCTACGCTGCAGCGTTGTCAGCTAACAATTGCCTTGATCATCGTCTGCTTTGATCTGTCTACTGGACCCCCTCCCCCCTGACGCTCAGTCTGAAGAAGGATCTCGAAACGTCTCCCATTCCTTCTCTCCAGAGATGCTGCCTGTCCCGCTGAGTTACTCTAGCACTTTTATGTCTACCCTAGTGTGCAGTTTTTTTCTCTGGAGTTCAGAGGTTGAGTGGAGGACCTGATAGAAATATGTAAGATTATGAGACATAGATATGGTAGACAGTCTGAATCATTTACTCAGGGTAGAGATGTCAAGGGTGAAGGGCATAGCTTTAAATTCAGTGGGGAAAAGTCTAAAGGGGATGTGCGGGGCAAGATTCTTTACACAGACTGGAACGTGCTTCCAGGAATGGTGGTGGAGGCAGATACGATAGTGGCATTTAAGAGACTTTTAGATAGGCACCTGGATATGCAGGGAATGGAGGGATATGAATCATATGCAGGTAGAGGAGATTATTCTAACTTGGCCTCATGTTCGGCACAGACACTGTGGGCTGAAGGGCCTGTCCTCTCCTGTACTGTTCTATGTTCTACGATGGTGCAGGACCAGTGATTTTTAGGACTGGTTGGAGCTACCAATCTGGATGGTTCTGCAAGCAGCAAACAAGAAATAAAGTAATAAAAATACAGACACAAAATGCTGGAGGAGCTCAACGGATCAGGCAACATCTCTGGAGAAAAAGGATGGGCGACATTTTGGGTCAGGACCTTTCTTCATGGATATCTTCGTCTTTGAGGGCGGCAAGCTGGCACAGCGGTAGAATTGCTGCCTTTCAGCGCCAGAGACCTGGGTTCGATCCTGACTACGGGTGCTGTCTAAACGGAGTTTGTAAGTTCTCCCCGTGACCGCGTGGGTTTTCCCCGGGTGCTCCGGTTTCCTCACACACTCCAAAGACGTGCAGGTTTGTAGGTTAATTGGCTTCAGAAAAGGTTGTAAATTGTCCCTAGTGTGTAGGATAGTGCTAGTGTACGGGGGTCGCTGGTCGACGCGGACTCGGTGGGCCGAAGGGCCTGTTTCCGTGATGCATCTCTAAACTCTCTAAACTAAACTTCAGACTGATATTTCTTCTTTTATTAAAGAATAGCCTTTTTTTTAAAACTAAAGATAGCCATTGATGAAACACTCGGCCTGGAACATTGTATCCGGAACTGGGGGTGAGCCGTGTCTCTGCGATTTATCAATTAGAAAATATCCAAAGGTACCGTAGTCTTGTGGAAGCCGGAATCTATGTGCGTACTTTTGCAAACACTTGCAGATTCGATATTTGTCAAAAGCCCTGCAAGCAGTCTGGGGCAAGGTAATATCATCTCATGTTAGCTCGGTGTAGAACGTCAAGCCTCCCTTCTATTTATAAGCAGACAGAATATCAGCACCAGCACTATTCAAAAGGTCAAAAGGCAAACTTTACCCAAGACCACAGCAGATCTCTCAACAAGTTCCATTTAGAGTCACACAGCATGGAAACAGACCCTTCTGCCCAACCCGCCCATCTAAGCTAGTCCCATTTACCTGCGTTTGACCCACATCCTTCCAAGCCTTTCCTATCCATATTCAGTTTAGCTTATTATTGCCACGTGTACCAAGGTGCATTGTAAAAAAATTTTTTTGTTGCGTGGTATCCGGTCAGTGGGAAGACTACACACAATTACAATTGAGCCATCCACATAGTACAGATACAGAATAAAGGGAATCGTTCCTTGGAGCACAGGAGGCCGAGGAGTGATCTTATAGAGGTGTATAAAATCTTGAGGGGAACAGACAGGATAATTGCACAGAGTCTCTAACGATGTACAAAGACACTCCAAAGATGTACAGGATTGCAGACTAATTGACTTTGGTGAAATTGTAAATTGTTCCTAGTGTGTGTAGGATAGTGTTAGTGTGTGGGGATCACTGGTCGGCGCGGACTCGGGTGGGCCGAAGGCCCTGTATCTCTAAACTAACCGAAAAGTATTTTACCCAGAGTAGGGGAATCAAGAACCAGAGGACACAGGTTTAAGATGAGTGGGGCAAGATTTAATACAGCGGCTTTATCACATAGAGACTGGTGGGTATATGGAACAAGCTGCCAGAGGAAGTGATTGAGGCAGGTACAATAACAACATTTAATAGATTAGACAGGAACTGCAGAGAATTGTGGACGCAGCCCAGACCATCACAAACCAGCCTCCCTTCCATTGACTCCATCTGCACCTCGCGCTGCCCAACCTTTCCCTATTGCTTAGGCCGTCGAGTCCTGGCAACATCCTCGTAAAAGCGCGTGACACCTCTGTGCTCCCGACGCGTAGACTCGATGTTCTTGGTCCTGTTCCAACTTATAGTCCTCCTCTTGGAGCTGTCTAGGTTTCTCCAGAGTTGGGGTGGGGGGGCTGTTGGATTTTTGACAAGGAGGCTTTGAGAACATTCTTGAGGGTTCCTGACTTGAAATGTCAACTCTGAGGCACTGATGCCAATGATTTAGACAGATGGGAGAACTTTTAAATGCACATTTGTAAATGAACACTGATGTGATGACATGGCTTCCAAGATGGCTGGAGATGACTTGTTTGGACAACTTGATTAATGGAATTTTAAACTACAACTTGAAGAATGTTATTTTAGCTTTTTCTCATAATATCGAATGTTGTTTTAATTGGAACGCTTTTGGATTTCATTTTGAGACACACTTGCACCAATATACAGCAGACACATAATATTTCTGAGGAAGAAGAATATTTTTTTCCCCCAGAATAAATTTCCCAACACAGTACGATCTCTGTTTCTTGATTTGAAATACAGTGCAACGGCTGGGGTAGTGGTGATTCTCTCGCCTCTGCAGCAGAAGATTGTGGGTCCAAGACCCGCACACATCATTCTAGAACAGCTCTCACTTTCAGTTCAGAAATTAAGCCAATGTTTATATCTTCACCACTCATTTCTTTGGGTAGATCTAGGGAACAAATGGATATACAGTAAACTCTTGTTATAACTGACCATGAGTGTGTCAATATCAAGGCATTGTCAATATCACGTTCATAAATTATAGGAGTAAAATTAGGTCATCCGGCCCATTGAGTCTATGCCATTCAATCATGGCTGATCTCTGCCTCCTAATCCCGTTTTCCTGCCTTCTTCCCATAACCCTTGACACCCATTTTAATCATGACTATGTCTATCCCTGCCCTCTGTGGCAATGAGTACCACAGATTAACTACCCTCTGACTAAAGAAGTTCCTCCTCACCTTCTTTTAAAAAAGAGCGCCCTTTAATTCTGAGGCTATGTATGACCTCTGGTCCTAGACCCTCCCACCAGTGGAAACATCCTTTCCACATCCACCCTATCTATGTCTTTCATTATTCTGCAAGTTTCAATGAGGTCTTTCCTTACCCTTCCAAACTCCAGTGAGTAGAGGCCCAGTGCTGTCAAACGCTCATCATATGCTAACCCGCTAATTCCTGGAATCATTCTTGTAAACCTCCTCTGGACCCTCTCCAGACCCAACATATCTTTCCTCAGATATGGGGCCCAAATACGCTTACTGTACTCAAAATGCAGCCTGATCAGCGCCTTATAGAGCCTCAGCATTTCATCTCTGTTTTTGTATTCCAGTCCTCTTGATATTAATACTAGCATTGAATTTGCCTTCCTTACTACTGATTCAACTTGCAAATTAACTTTTTGGGAGTCCTGCACCAGCATTCCCAAGTCCCTTTGCACGTCCGATTTCTGGATTCTCTCTCCATTTAAAAATAATCTACGCCTTTATTCTTATTGCCAAAATGCATGACTCCCCACTTTGATCTCCTGAATTTCATATACCAATTCTCTGCCCACGTTCCTTACCTGCCCAAGTCCATCTGCAGAGTCCTTGCTTCCTCTACAATGCCTGCCCCTCCACTTATCTTAGCATCATCTGCAAAAGGCCACAAAGCCTTCAATCCCCCTATCCAAATCATTAATATACAATAATATCAATGTCTTGTCGATTTCAATGCCTTGTCATTCTCAATAGCCTCGGCAGTGTAACCAGCATCCAGTGCCCTATCACCAAAATCTGGTATAAAGTCTGTAATAAGGGTTTACTGTATGGAACTCATTAGGAGAGAAGATATTCAAACCTCCCTCAGGCAAATAAGTTTGGCACCACTTTTATTAAACATAGAACAGTGCAGCACAGGAACACACCCTTTGACCACAATGTCCATGCCAAACATAGTGCCAAGTTAAACTAATCTCCTCTGCCTGCACGTGATCTATATCCCTCCATTCTCAGAGTATCTATCTAAAAGCCTCTTAGACGCCATGATCGTATCTGCCTCCTCACCACCCCCAGCAGCGCGTTCCAGGCACCCACCAACCTCTGTATAAAAACAAAACTTGCCCCGCACTTCTATATACTAAAACTCTCGTTTGTTCTCTTGTTTGTGACTGAACTTCAGCCAAAATGATAGCGCAACATGATAGCGCAACAATTTTAGGCCCACCTTACTCACCATTGTCACTTTAGTGATAATGCAAGTAGTTTTATTGAAATCGGTGTTATGTTTTTAAAGTTATTCACATTTTTAAGTTTAAAAGGAGGGGAGGGGGAGGGGAGGAGGGAGGGAGGGGGAAGGGGGGAGAGGGGGGGGTTGAGGAGAGAGGGGGGGGAAGGACAGGGTGCTGCACCAATGCAGGAGAGGTTTGGGCCCAACGGGTCCACTTGGTCTAGTCTCCTTTAAACTTTGTCCCTCTCACCTTAAAGCTCTGCCCTCTAGTCTTTGACATTTCCACTTTAGGAAAAGGGTTCTGACTCGTTACCTGATCTCCCCCTCCCAAACGTACAAATTTATATCAGGTTTCCCCTTTGATGTCAGAGAGTCAAACAGTGTGGAAACAGGGCCAACAGGATCCAACAGCAAGAGATGACCTCAGGAAGGGTAGAGCCCATAATGACCCATTGTTGGCTGGGGAAAGTATGATAACAATGGAGATACAAGGATGTGAACAATGGAACTGGTAGGACAACTAGGGTGGGGGGCGGAGGGGAGAGGGGAGGGGAAGGGAGGGAATGCAGGAGTTACTTGAAATTAGAGAAATCAAGATTCATACCACTGGGTTGTAAGCTGTCCAAGTGAATATGAGGTGTTGTTCCTCCAATTTGTGTGTGGCTTCACTCTGACAATGGAGAAGGCTCAGGACAGAGAGGTCAGAATGGGAAGGGGAATTAAAATGTTTGGCAACTGGGAGATTGCATAGGCCAAGGTGGACTGAGTGGAGGTGTTCAGCGAAATGATCGCCGAGCCTGTGCTTGGTCTGGGCGATATATAGGAGCCCACACCTGGAACACAGTAGATGAGGTTGGCAAGTGAACCTCTGCCTCACCTGAAAGGACTGTCGGAGTCCCTGGATGGAGTCGAGGGAGGAGGTATAGGGACAGGTGTTGTATCTCATACGATGGCAGGGGAAAGTACCTGGGGAGAGGGCGGTTTGGGTGGGAAAGGATGAGTTAACCAGGGAGTTGCGGAGGGAACGGTCTTTGCGGAAAGCGGGAAGAGGTGGAGATGGGTAGATGTAACAGACTCTGCGGAAAGCAGAGAGGGGTGGATCTGCATTCAAATCTCTTGTTGGACTGGTGTCTTTGGTGATCTGTTGAAAAAGATATATAGACAACGACAAATTGTAAAGTGTAAATCAATGAAGTGACTCTGCCCTTTCATCCCCAGATTGTTCATTAAATAAATGATTAATTCATTAAAGGTCCCTGTGTGAACAGCAACACACCAGTGAAATATTTACCACACTGTTCCCAACTCAATTTCATTCAGTAGCTGAAAAAGATCTAGAGCCCTAGATATGTAAGCATTAAAAAAAATGCTTGTTGTGTTTGCCTACAATACGGTTTGCCATTATTTGTATGTACTGCTTACCGTAATAGTTGGTATGGAGCATCGAGCGTCAGGGAGTTGAGGTTTACTTTTTAGGTTTATTGTCACGTGTACCGAGGTACAGTGAAAAGATTTGTTTTGCATGCTATCCAAGCAGATCATTTAATGCCTCACATAAACACAATCAAGTCAAACTCAAGCACAAGAGTTGAGTTTAGTTTAGTTTATTGTCACGTGTACCGAGGTACAGTGAAAAGCTTTTGTTGCATGCTAACCAGTCAGCGGGAAGACTATACATGATTACAATCAAGCCATCCACAGTGTACAGATACATGATAAAGGGGTGAAGAGGTAGAGCAAAGGGGAAGAAACAGAGTGCAGAATATAGCTCTCAGCATTGTAGCGCATCAGTTCCACAGGATATGGGGGGACATATGGGAAGCTATCAGTATTTCAAAATTGGAGTGTGTCTGACAATTCTGGCCCACAGTGGTAGTGGCCTGATTTGAGTTGAAGAGAATGTGGGGAGAATATAAAATAGGATCAATGTAGGATCAGTGCAAACAGGTGATTGGTGTTCAATATGGACTCATGAGAACAGAACAGTACAGCACAGGAACAGGCCACAATGTCTGTGCTGAATACGATACCAAGATAAACCTGCACATGATCCATATCCCTCTATTTCCTGCATATCTGTGTGCCTATCTAAAAGTCTCTGAAATGTAATTATATTATCTCTTTGTACATGATCCATATCCCTCCATTTCCTGCATATCCACGTACCTATCTAAAAGTCTCTTAAATGCTATTATCGTATCTGCCTCCACCACCACTCCTTGGCAGCACGTTTCAGGCATCCACCACCGTCTGTGTAAAGAAATCCTTGCCCCGCACATGTCCTTTGTACAGTGTACAAATGTACAGCACTTTGGTCAACGTGGGTTGTTTTTAAATGTGCTATACAAATAAAATTGACTTGACTTGACTTTAATCTTTGGCCCGCTCACCTTAATAGCTTCTAGTCTCTGACATTTCCACCCTGGGAAACAAAGTTTTGACTATCTACCTTATCTGTGCCTCTCATAATTTTATATACTTCTATCAGGTGTCTCCTCAGCCTCTGACAATCCAAGTTGAGTGCGAAAGCCCTGTTTCTGTGCTGAATCTCTCCGACAATTGTGGAATTGGAAAATTGGACCCCAATCATTGGTGTTTGTTGGAGATTGATGGGTTGAATTCATCGATTGAATGCTACAGCATGGAAATAGGCCCTTCGGCCCACTGAGTACACACCGACCATCAATCGCCCATTCACACTAGTGCTGTGTTATCCCACTTTCTCATCCACTCCCTACACTCCAGGGGCAATTTGCAGTGACCAACTAACTTGCAAACCAAATGTTTGTTGCATTTATCTCTGTGAACAATTGACTAGTTTATTTATTGTTACGTGCACAGAGATATACGACTTGTTCTGCATGTTCTCCAGTCAAATCATCATGTTGCATATGGATACAATGAATCCTCTTCTGGAGCAGCTCGTAGAGAGTCTCCACGTTGTAACTTCCAATCTCTGAAAAGTCCGATCTTGGCCAAAGGAGATAGGTGCCATTTTATTTTCCCTCTCTAAGGCCCAGTGTCCTGGTGGCACTGGATTGATGAAGTAGTACAGATTGGCTGTAGGATTTCCTATAAATGCGAGGTTTTTAGATTTAAATATTTATGTTCTTGGCCTCATTTCAGATGCTGAATGAATTTCTGTTGAAGGCAATTTGGTAAATATTTAATTTGTTTTCTTGCTCACATTATTGAACAAACATTTTGGGTCTCTACCCAGGGAACTCTGAGTGGGGTAGTCAGTGGATATATTCAGGCCGAGATAGACAGATGTTTGGTGTAGAGGGAGTCGGGGTTATGGGGCATGACAGGAAATTGGAGCTGAGTTCAAGGATCCTGTCAGCCTTGATGTTATTGCGTGGGGGACCAGGCTTGTGGGCTGTAAACACAACTCCCTCTGCGCCTTATCTAATGCTTAGTTTCAGAGAGTCTTGTGGCTGACAGCCAGTGGCCTGTGTGTTTGTGTGCGTGGGTGTAAGTCTGTGTGAGTGTGTGCATGTGTACATGTGTCTGTGTATGTCTGCGTGTGTGTATCGGTGTGTATGTCTGTGCATTTGTGGCTCTGTGCATCTGTGTGTGTGTGTATCAATGTGTATGCGTGTGTGACTGTATATGTGTCTGCCTCTGTGTGTAGCTGCTTGTATGTGTTGGTAAGTGTCTGAATATTTTTGTGTCCGTATCTGTACGTGTGTCTGTGATTGTATGTATCTGCATCAGTGTGCATGTGTGACTGCGTGTGTGTTTGCGTGTGTGTATATCTTTGTGTGTGTATCTGCCTGTGTCTGCGTGTGCATGTTCTGTGGATGTGCCTGCATTTATGTGTGCATGTGTGTGTGTGTGTGTTTCTACGTGAATGTTTTTCTGTGCGTTCGTGCTTGCGTGTGTATATGTGTTTTGTGAGAGAGAGCTTGAGAAATCGTTAATGAAGGGAAGCGGGATGGTTTCCTGTCAGGAGGCATCAAAAGAATTGTGGATTCTCTGTTAGTGGCTGAGGTAAATGGTGAACGACCCCTGTGTGGGTTTGCCAAGTACTGTGGTGTTGGAGTGGCCACATCAGCAACCGTGTAACGCTGCCATCGGCTACTGAAAGGCGTGGATAAAGTGGCAGTGATTTACACACTCGTGGAGTTTGTTAGGGACAGTGACTCATAGTCTGAGCATACAGGGACATCTGCTTGTCTGCTCAGAGATGGGGGGGGAAGCCTGTATTTGTATATGGAGGGTCGGCACAGTGATGCAGCGATAGAGTTGTAGCCTCACAGCACCAGAGACCTGGGTTCCATCCTGACTGCGGGCGCTGCCTGTACGGAGTTTGTACGTTCTCCCAGTGGGTTTTCTCTGGGTGCCCCGGTTTCCTCCCATATTCCAAAGACGTACAGGTTTGTAGGCTGAGTGGCTTGGTAAAATTGTAAATTGTCCCCAGTGTTTAGGGTAGTGTTAGTGTGCGGGAATAGCTGGTCGACGAGGACTCGGTGGGCCGAAGAGCTTGTTTCCGCACTGTATCTCCAAAGTAAACTAAACCAATAATAGATTGGTGATGTTTCGGGTTGCGACCCTTCTTCAGACAGGAAACGTTGCATATGCGTAATCTCAGAGATGCTGCCTGACCAGCTGAGTCACTCCAGCACAGTCATTTAAGGTAATGGTCTAATTTGTGCACAGTGGAGTTTCACTAAAAGATTGAAGCGGTAATGGCAAGATCAAGAAGTTGAATTAAACCTGTAGACAGTCAGAACCCTTTTCCGCAGGTGGAAAAGACTGGAAGGCACACATTTATGGTGAAAGGGGAAAGTTTAAAGAGGATATACAGGACAGGTGTTTTTACACAGAGGTTGGTGGGGGCCTGGACTGCGCTGCCAGGGGTGGTGGTTGAGGCAGATACCATAGTGACGTTTAAGAGTCTTGTAGATAGGCACATGGATGTGCAGGGAACGGAGGGATATGGATCACATGCAAGCAGAGGAGATCAGTTTATCTTGGCATCATGTTCGCCACAGACATTGTAGGCTGAAGAACCTGTTCCTGTGCCGTACGTTTCTATCTGTACTTTGTGTCTTGTTTAATAAACCAGCATCTACAGATCCTTGTGTTGATATATTCATACACATTGGACCCTGTCGGCATGTCATTGGTAACAAAAGTTGGGTAGTTATAAAAAGACTTGCAAAGGAATTAAAAAAAAAAGAAGTTCCATTGTAGGGGACACATTTGCACAACTGCATAATTCCAAATGCCCCCAGGGTAATGGTATGTACAGAACTCTTGTGTGGGATCAAGGTCTGATTGAGGGACTTCCTGTTGATCTGAATTATACTGTTTCCTGAAACAAATGTCTTTTTGTTTCTTCATCACTGCCAGCCCCATCCCAATTTTAAAAAAAGAGTAGAGTAAGGATTTGGAACTCAGTGACCCAGAAAACTACTTGGAACGCATTGTCTTTTTCTGTCTGATGGAAAAATAATCTTCTGCTTTTTCTTCCATAAATAGAATTGTTATAACGTTTTGCTTTAGGAAAACGTTGGCCAAAGGGAACTCTGTTTAACCCAGACCAGATGCAAGCATAGGGCAGGGGAGCTGTGCTCAGGCTGAGAAGCCAATGAGCTTTTATTACTGGTGTACTGTAAAAGTGATTTAGAGTCATATGAGCGTTGAAACGGGCCCTTTGGCACAGCTTGCCCATGCTGAATAACATGCCCCATCTACCCTAGTCCCACCTGCCTGCATTTGACCCATATCCCTCTAAACCTGTCCTAGATTTAACAATTGAAAACAAATGTTTGTGGGTGTAGATACTGCGACATATTAACACTGAAAGGAAGCGAGGTTTACTTTTAGTTTACGGATGAACTGCAGATACTGGTTACACTGACGATAGACACAAAATGTTGAAGGAGCTTAGCGGATCAAATCTTACTTTAGCTTAGAGATACACCGTGGAGACTGGCCCTTCGGCCCACCGAGTCTACGCCGACCATCAATCACCCGTTCACACTAGTTCTATGTTATCCCACTTTCTCATCCACTCCCTGCACACTCCGTACACAATTTACAGAGACCCCACAAACCGGCACGTCTTTGGAACGTGGGTGGAAATTGGAGCACCCGGAGAAAACCCATGCGGTCACAGGGAGAACGTACAAACTCCACACAGACAGCACCCATAGTCGGGATCGAACCTGGATCTGTGGCGCAGCAAGGCAGCAACTTTACCAGTCATGCCACTGGGCAGTTCTTTTTTTTAAAGTGGTTGTGGATGTGGATGCTTTGACATATGAACACTGAGGAAAGGCAGTGCGGTTTACTTTGCAAGTGTGTCCCTCCAAACGCATCCTCCGCATTTTTAATTATTTTGATACAAGGCTTGCTGAATTTTCAGAGCATCCTTTTCCCTGTGAGCTATGGGAGCCACTTGCTCCAATAGGAGGTGGGGGGGGATGGTAATCGTTCACAAGGAAGGCAAATTCAATGCTGGCATTTACATCAAGAGGACTGGAATACCAAAACAGAGATGTACTGCTGAGGTTCTATAAGGTGCTGGTCAGGCCGCATTTGGAATACTGTGAGCATAACTGGGGAAGTTATGCTGGCTCTGGAGAGGGTTCAGAGGGGGTTTACAAGAATGATCCCAGGAATGAGTTTGTTAGCATGTGATGAGCGTTTGACAGCATTGGGCCTGTACTCGCTGGAGTTTAGAAGGTTGAGGGTAAAAACTGTCCCCAGTTTTGAGGGGGGGGGGGGGGGGGGGGGAGGTGGGACTAAAGGACATTAGTGAACCCAGATGGGTTTTTGTAATAATCCGGTAACTGTAATGTGTAGGAAGGAACTGCAGATGTTGGTTTATACTGAGGATAGGCACAAAGTGCTGGAGTAACTCAGTGGATCAGGCAGCATCTCTGGAGAAAAGCAATAGGTTTTGGGTCAGAACCATTCTTCAGACTGAATAGTAACTTTAATAATCCGTGTGGCTATCATGAGTTTGATACTTTTAAAATTCCATGTTAGTCTCCGAACTTGGGTCCAGGATCAATATTATTGAATTTTGGCTGCAGTAATAGAGCACATTATTTTAAAATTGCATAAAATGCAAGGTGCCTGTTATGACAATTTTATTTATTCAACTTTTTTTTTTTGTCCTTGTCTATTATATTATCTATGTGCGGGTTCTCCCTTTGACCACATGGGTTTCCTCCAGGTGCTCCAGTTTCCTACCATATCCCAAAGACATGCAACTTTGTAGGTTAATTGGCCTTCTGTAAATTGTTCCTGGTGTGCGGGGAATGGATGAGGAAGTGAGATCACATTGAACTGGCATGAATGGGTGATTGATTATCAAAGGGGACTCTGTGGGCCGAAGAGCCTGTTCCATGCTGTGTCTTTCAATCAATCAATATATTAATTGATTATGCTTGTATGTTGCATCCTTATTGTTTTGATGTGATATGCTTTATTCTTAATTGTTAACTGTATGTTTGTGTTATCATTTGTGAACGGAGCACCAAGGCACATTCCTTGTATATGCACATACTTGGCCAATAAACTTATTCATTCATTCATTCTTATATATAGATAAGACTGGACGGAGTACAGTGGAGGACTGCCCTTCGGCCCACAATACCCATGCTGAACATGATACTGTTAAACTAATCCTCTTGGCATGCACATGATACATATCTCTCCATTCCCTGCAAATCCTTGTCCCTGTCTAAAAGCCTCTTACAAACCTCGATGGTATCGTGTGTTGTATTAATTAATCCAAAGCACGTCTAGTCCACCATTTGACAGGCTAATCCTTTTCCAATAAACAAATCCCTTTCCAATAAACAAATTAATGTCTCAGTTCATGTAGCACCTCGGGGGATTGTGAGCGATTTCAACAACGCGGCAGGCAGCCTGATGCCTTTAAATGTAGTGAGCTGCAAATCCTTTAAAGTAAAGTGCTCACTTTAACCAGCGTTACCCCGGTAAAGGGTTCATCTAATCCACAGTTTCAGCTCCTTCAACTGGGCATGAATATTCTTGGTCAGGAATCAACGTTGGTTGATTGATGACGTTTGCCAAGTATTTATTGAATGATATGCAGTGGAATTTTAAATATTTGATTTTTACACTTTAATGGCCTCGCCTACATCTGGATACTCTTATGAAGCAAGTAATTCTGGCGTTCTTTCATTTACAGGTTCAGAATTAGAACCCTTTAATTTGTCTTAAGGATAGCGGAGTCAGGGGGTATGGGGAGAAGGCAGGAACGGGGTATTGATTGAGAATGATCAACCATGATCACATTGAATGGTGGTGCTGGCTCGAATGGCCGAATGGCCTCCTCCTGCACCTATTGTCTATTGTCTATTGTCTAAACCAAACATTAATGGGACATTCAGTGGGACAGACAGCGTCTCTGGAGAGAAGGAATGGGCCGAGACCGGAAACATCACCCATTCTTTTTCTTAAGAGATGCTGCCTGTCCCGCTGAGTTACTGCAGCATTTTGTGTCCATCAAACATTAATGGTGTCGGGTTTTGATTTGCTTTGCAAATTCGGAGCGGGATGTTGTAAGCAAGCTGCGGCTGTGATGAGCGGTGGTAGCTGTTTCTCTGTGCACAGTGCACCTAAGGTCATCTCTACCACACTAGTTCCAAATGGCCCGATGGAAAGCAGATGCCTGCTTCTAACTGCTAGGTGGTGCTGCCAGCTCTAAAACTGTGGTAAAACTTGCTAGCCAGCTGCCCAACCCTGGCTCGGCTTTTTGATTGAAAGATATGACACGGAAAGGAAACCTTTTCTGAAGAAGGGTCCCGACCCGAGACGTCACCTGTCCACGTTCTCCAGAGAAGCTGCCTGACCCGCTGAGTTACTCCGGCACTTTGTGTCTCTGTTTTGTTAGTCTTTATTTTCAGTGTTGACTGTGAGTTGAGGGCGGCATGATTGTGCAGCGGTAGAGTTGCTGCCTCACAGCACCAGAGACCTGGGATGGATCCTGACTACGGGTGCTGGCTGTACAGAGTTTGTACGTTCTCCTTGTGACTGAGTGTGTTTTCTCCGCATGCTCTGGTTTCTTCCACATTTCAAAGTCATGTCGTTTTGTAGGTTAATTGGCTTTGGTAAGTTATCCCTAGTGTGCAGGATAGAACTAGGGTACGAGGTGATCAATGGTAGGTGCTTGCTGACTTGGTGGGCCAAAGGTACTGTTTCCACGCTGTTTCTCTAAACTAAACTAAACTAAAAGACTGAGACGGTGGTTGGGCTAAGGTTGTGTGACCAGCAGTCATCAATCATTACTGAGTTCTAAGGAGCTGATTTGCTCAATAATTGGCCTTCACAATATTGGACAAGTATGGACATGTTTGACGACCAATTGTGGGAATGTCAATTGGGATAGGTTTTAACTAGATCCATCTTATCCACCAATGAACAAGGGTCTGAGCTACAGGGAGAGGTTGAGCAGGCTGGGACTTTATTCCTTGGAGCACAGGGGGATGAGGGTTGATCTTATCGAGGCGTATAGAATCGTGAGAGGAATAGATTGGGTAGCCGCACACACACTGGGGGAAATTTTAGAGTCCAATTAACCTACAAACCTGTACGCCTTCGGGATGTGGGAGGAATAGATTGGATAAACGCACAGAGTCTCTTGCCCAGAGTAAGGGCATCGAGAACCAGAGGACATAGGTTTAAGATGAAGGGGGAAAGATTTAATAGGAAACTGAGGGGTAACTTTTTCACACAAAGGGTGATTGGTATATGGAACGAGCTACAAGAGGGGGTAGTTGAGGCAATGTTTAAGAAACATTTAGACAGGTACATGGATAGGATAGTTTAGGGGATATGGGTCAAACGCAGGCAGGTGAGACTAGATAGTGTAGATGGGACATGTCGGTCGGCTCGGGCAAGTTGGGCCGAGGGGCCTGTTTCCACGTGGTATGACTCTATGGTTAAGACATATACCATCAGACTCAAAAACAGCTCCTTCCCCACTATTTTCAGAATATTGAATGGTCATCCCATAAACTAGGGTGGACGCCCAGACATTCATCCTATGATTGGGGCAATGAAGAGACCTTTAGATAGGGCACATGAATGTGCAGGGAATGGAGATATATAGATCTTGTGCAGGCAGAGGAGATTAGTTTATCGTCATGTTTGGCATAGACAATGTGGGTCAAAGGGCCAGTTCCTGTGCTGTACTGTTCTATGTTGTATGAAGACAGAAGGAAGTACAGAGGCTGGTTAGCAGAAAAAAGACGCAAAGTGCTGGAGTAACTCAGCGGGTCTGGCAGCATCTATCCATGTTGTCCAGAGATGCTGCCTAACATGCCAAGTCCCTACATTCTATGTACTACCTCATTGTGTACATTGAACTGCTTCTCTTGAACTGCAACTCTACAGTGCTGAGAAGCTATAGCCTGCACTCTGATATTTTGTCTTTGCTCTGCCTGTGGTAGTGATCTTTAGAGGCTGCCTTCTTGAGGCAGTGACCCCATGTTGATGCTTTTGATGGTCGTAGACACAATTCCCTTAATTAGTGAGGTTGATGTCAACAAACAGAGTGAACTAGTGGCATGAAGAACAGGGGGTGACTCAATCCACTGATGACAATTCATTGACACATCTTCATGCTCGGTCACGGAAAGACTTGGATGAAATTCTGGCAGCAGCTTTGTTTAGTTTGGTTTTGTTTATTGTCACATGTACCGAAGAGCAGCGAAAAGGTTTTGTCGCGTGCTAACCAGTCAGCGGAAAGACTGTACGTGATTACAATCAAGCTGTCCACGGTGCACAGATACAGGATAGAGGGGATAATTATTAGTGCAAGATAAAGTCCAGTGAAGTCTGATTAAAGATAGTCCGATGAGGTCGCCCTTGAGGTAGATGGGAGGTCAGGACCGCTCTCTGGTTGGTGATAGGATGGTAGAGAGCGCTGTGCCCAGGATGGACCGCTGGTAAAGCTCAGTAGATGTGACGATCTGTGGGGCAGGGGAGAAAGAGAAAGAGGGGGGGGGGGAAAGAGAGAGATGGGGGAGAGAGATAGAGGAGAGAGAGAAGGAGGGAGAGAAGGAGGGAGAGAGAGGGGGTGGGGGAGAGAGAGGGGGATTGGGGAAGGAGGGGGGGGATATATATATATATATATAATATATATATATATAATATCAAGTCAATGCCCTTGTATTGGAACTAATGACACTTTAACACTCCCTAACTCCACAAGATTTCAATGGTGCTTTCTTTGTCACACATGCAACTGCACAGTGAAATCTTGTTGCATAGACATTTGACTTGCTGAGAAACAGCCGGAATTGTCTCATTGGACCACACTGTTCTCTCTCTACATTCTGTGCAAATATACAAAAGCCGGACCACTGTTGGCAACAATGACCTTCACCCTGTTTCTGTTTTGAAGGTGGCATGTGAAGTATTTGCTGCTTTTAACGCACTAGCCTCTGCAGGCTTGTCACACAGTCGGGGGCCTCTAACGTCATGTCCCAAGCATCTAGTGACTCAATTGTTTGAAAATGGCCTGGAATTCAAGGTTCTGCCTTTTGACGGGAACATTATTTCATTCAGTAAGCCTGCGATATCTCCGACTTATTTTTAAAGCCAAGCGCAACACAACTCTATAATCAGCCTGGCAAGAATTCATTCTAGGAAAGGAAAGTATTTGTTTTACGGTTTATAATTACGGAAAGTTATAACATATAAGTGGGAAGGGGGTGTGCACTTTCCCAGTGCTTTGTGGCACATGCCATGGTTTTATTCTCTGGAATTTGGAAGGTTAGAGGGTGAAACATTTAGGATATTCAAAAAAAATGGACTTGTTTTTCTCTGTCTAGTTAGCTCCACTGGCTGTGGGTGGCTAGAACTGGATGGACAGTGACGCCTTATAGAAGTGAAATGTAGACAAAAGGAACCGCAAATGATGGTTTACAAAAAAGGACACAAAGTGCTGGAGCAATTCAATGGGTCAGGCAGCACCTCTGGAGAACGTGGAGAGACGATGTTTTGGATCGGGACCCTTCTTCAAGTAGGCTTGTACTCGCTGGAATTTAGAAGACTGAGGGGGGATCTTATTGAAACATGTAAAATTCTTAAGGGGTTGGAGAGGCTAGATGCGGGAAGATTGTTCCCGATGTTGGGGGAGTCCAGAACCAGGGGTCACAGCTTAAGGATAAGGGGGAAGTCTTTTAGGACCGAGATGAGAAAACATTTCTTCACACAGAGAGTGGTGAGTCTGTGGAATTCTCTGCCACAGAAGGTAGTTGAGGCCAGTTCATTGGCTATATTTAAGAGGGAGTTAGATGTGGCCCTTATGGCTAAAGGGATCAGGGGGTATGGAGAGAAGGCAGGTACAGGTTACTGAGCTGGATGATCAGCCATGATCATATTGAATGGCGGTGCAGGCTCGAAGGGCCGAATGGCCTACTCCTGCACCTATTTTCTATGTTTCTATGTTTCCGGCAGAATCAGTCCAAAGAAGGGTCCCGACCCGAAGAGTCACCCATCCACGTTGTCCAGAGATGCTGCCTGAGTTACTCCAGCACTTTCAGAAGAAGTGCAGACGCAAGGAACCGCAGGTGTTGGAATGTTCAGCAAATTGCAATGTGCGGGGTTCACTCAGCGGGTCAGGCAGCATCTGTGGAGGGAATGGGCAGGCGATGTTTCGGGTCTGGACCCTTCTTCAAGAGTGGAGTTCAGAAAGACTTACTCAGAGGGTGGTGGAAATTTGGAAGTGTTACACAAGTGGTCATTGATGCAGGTTTGGCCACTAATTTTATGTCACAGACTTAAAACACGATGTTAAAGGATGTGAGGCAAATATATTCGGAGCCAAGAGACAGTAGCAGGTGCTAGAATCTTGAGCAAGGAACTGCAGATGATGGTTTATAAAAAAAGATTAAAAAGTGCTGGAGGAACTCAGCAGGTCAGGCAGCATCTGTGGAGGGAAATGGACAGATGACGTTTTGGGTCAGGACCCCTCTACAGACTGATGGAGCAGTGAGGGAGAAAACTAGAAAAGAGAGGGAGAATCTTCGCAAGTGATAGGGAGGAACTGCAGATGCTGGTTTATCCCAATGATAGACACGAAGTGCTGGAGTAACTCAGTGAGTCAGGCAGCATCTAATCTTTTAAAAAAATCTAATCTAAAAGCTAAGCCGCCTCGCTAGTTTAATCGGGTCTCTCCTCAACCTATGGCATTCCAGGGAAAACAATCCAAGTCTATTTAACCACTCGCTGCTGGAACCCTCTAGTCCAGGCAGCATTCTGGTAAACCTCCTCTGCACCCTCTCCAAAGCCTCCACATCCTTCCTGAACTGGGACGACTGGAACTCAGGAGTCAAGGGAGGGTCAAGTCAAGAGTGTTTTATTGTCATATGTCCTGAAATGGAACCAAGAACAATTATATCGGCGAAACCAAATGCAGACTGGGCGATCGTTTCGCTGAACACCTCTGCTCACAACGTCTTGGCCTATGTGATCTCCCGGTTGCCAAATATTTTAAGTCCTCTTCCCATTCCCATACTTACCTTTCTGGCCTGGGCCTCCTCCACTGTCAGAGTGAGGCCACATGCAAATTAGAGGACCAGTACCTCATATTTCTCTTGGGCAACTTACAACAGTGGTATGAATATTGCTTTCTCTAACTTCAAGTAACCCTTGCAAACCCTCTCTCTCCGTCCCTCCGCCCTAGTTGTCCTACTACTTTCACTGTTTGCATCACTCGTTATCACCTTTTCCACAGCCAACAATGGACCATTGTGGGCTCCACCTTTCCTTGATCATCATTGCTGCCTTTGATTTGTCCTTTTGCAAACCTTTCATTCCTTAGTTCTTTGTATCTTTTTTCATATCTCTTGTTTCCCTCTCCCCTGACTCGGTCTAAAGAAGGGTCTTGACTCGAAACATCACCTCTTCCTTTTCTCCAGAGATGCTGTCTGACCAGTTGAGCTTTGTTTCTATGTTTCTATACACCAGCTTTATGTGTCTATCTGAAATGAAATTCTTGCTTATTGCAGCTGCACAACAGGTTTGCAAACAATTCAGTCAATTGATCTGCAGTCATTCCAGATTTAATTTTCTGTTCCCCTCAGTGTGATTAATAATTCTTCTGCAGCTTTTGCAAAACAATTGGTGAGAGTTCGAATCCCTAACGACCCCTTTAAATTGTCTAACTTATAATAGTATTAACTACTATAACAGATACTTGTTATAGTATCTTCTCTCGCAGCTCATTCCATATACCCAACACTCTCTTTGTGAAAAATTTGCCCCTCAGGTTCATATTAAATTTGTCCCCTCTCACCTTAAACCTTTGTCCTCTAGTTCTTTATTCCCCTACTCTGGGTAAGAGCATTCACCTGATCTATTTATCCCATGATCTTATATAAGATCGCCCCTCAGCTTCCGGCATTTGGCCCATATCCCTCTAAACCTTTCCCACCCATGTACCTCTGCGAAAGTCTTTGAAATGTTCCCATAGTACCTGCTTCAACTACCTCCTCCAGCAGCTCATTCCGTACAACCATCTGTTTAAAAAAGTTGCCCCTCAGGTTCCTATTAAATCTTTTCCCTCCCACCTTAAACTATGTCCTCTGGCTCTTGATTCCCCTACATACAGTCACATTAGTCTGTGACTACACTAAATATAGCCACAGATGTCTCCACTAATTAGAAGCCTGCAGCTCAACAGGCTAGTGTGTTCCCTGTCCCAGATCTTTGAAAGGCCTAAGTCCTACTTCACACACTTGCCTTTCCCTCCTGCCCCCCCTCCTAAACCTATAAATATTTTATTCAGAGGATATGTTGTTCACTGACATTTATTGCCGTTGTCCTGAGCCTCTACTCGCTGGAGTTTAGAAAGATGAGGGGGGACCTCATTGAAACTTACCGAATAGTGAAAGACCCAGATAGAGTGAAAGTGGAGAGGATATTTCCACAATGGGAGAGTCTAGGACCAGAGGGCACAGCCTCAGAATAAAAGGACGTACCTTTAGAATGGAGATGAGGAGGGATTTCTTCAGCCAGATGGTGGTGAATCTGTGGAATTCAATGACACAGCTGGCTGTGGAGATCGAGCCATTGGGTATTGGTAGGTTCTTGATTAGTAAGGGTGTCAGGGGTTATGGGGAGAAGGCAGGAGAACAGGGTTGAGTGGGAAAGATAAATCAGCCATGATTGAATGGCAGAATAGACTCGATGGGCTGAATGGCCCGATTCTGCTCCTATGATTTATGAGCATGAACGCCTTGTTGAGCCATATGTACTGACAACAAAACACTGAGATTCTTACTTGCACCCGAGGTCAGGACCAAACCCTGGGTCTCTGGCGCTGTGAGGCAGCAGCTTTACCAGCTGTGCCACTGTGCCAGCCTATTCTGCAGATATGGGCCTTAGAGAGAAAAATTGGAGTTTTGTATTGCAAACTTTCTTTCAAAACTCTGTGCAACAGCACATAGAACACATAAAAAGACCTATAAAGTTTAAAATAAAGGTTTACTGGGACTGACCTCTTGTGAAAAAAGCCTAATGACCCGATCCTTTGATCAGACCCGTCGTAACTTCTTAAACCCTGTGCTGAAAGCTGACTTTCTTAGATTTGTAAATTGTCTTTCCTGTGTTAGTTACATTTACAGAGTGCAAATATTTGTTTTACTAATGAGCCAGAGACTGTGCCATTTCCGTCTTTTATTATGGCCAGCGGGCAGTGTGTGTCTGAGTGTATGTGTGAGTGTGTGTCTGAGTGTATCTGTGAGTGTGTCCGAGTGTGTCTTTGTCTTTGATGGAACTTCCAACATTTCAGATGGGTTTGGGCATCCTGACATTTTTTCACTTGGCAACTGTGGGGAGATGTATTTTCCAAAAAAAACACTTTTCCCACTTCTGTCACTGTGGAATAGATTGGAAAAGAATGGATTATTCTGGGAACTGTAAGCCTTCTCAAGAGTGTTTAATTGCCTTATATACAGACGATGGAACAATGAAATCCTTGCTTGCAGCAGCATAACAGGTCCGTAAACCCAATGCACATATATAATAAACAGAAAATGTAATAAATTAATAACTCAAATACTAGAGCAAAAAAAACCCCCAAAGTTCTTTGTGCACAGTTGAGGTTAGTGTTGTGCTGGGTTCAAAAGCCTGATGGTTGTTGGGAAGAAACTATTCTTGAATCTGGTGGTCACGGTTTTCAGACTCCTGCACCTTCTTCCCGATGGTTTTCCAAAAACACAGCCAAACAGAAAATGTCAGGTATTTTAATATTTGTGGGGATAGACACAAAATGCTGGAGTAATTCAGCGGGACAGGCAGCATCGCTGGAGAGAAAGAATGGGCCACCTTTCTGGTCGAGACATTTCTTCAGATTTGTGGGCCCTGTTTTGTGGTTGTTATACCCTCCTGCCACAGACAGCATGGAGGCCAAGTCATTGGGCAATTTTAAAGCTGAGGTTGACAGGCTATTGATTATAAGGGCTTCAGAGGTTACGGGGAGAAGACAGGAGAATGAGGTTGGGAGGGAAAAATAGATCAGCCATGATCGAATGGTGGAGGAGACTCGATGGGCCGATTGACATAATTCTGCTCCTATGTCTTATAATGGACACAAAATGCTGGAGTAACTCAGTGGGTCAGGCAGTATGTCTGGAAAAAAGGAAAAGGTGACGTTTCGGGTCGAGACCCTTCTTATAGTCCCCTTCCTATTTTAATTCCCCATGTGGTGAGAGCTATGTTGAAATGTAATTTCTGTGGTGACTTGCCTGAAGTTTAGGGAGTAATAGGGAGTGACGGGCCTAATATATGAATCTTGAGCAAATGCATTAATGCATCTCAGACTCCTCCTCCGATTGATTTGTTATGTGAAATGTTTCCTTGCGATCACTCTTCTGTTCCTGTTAAATAAAACTTCTGTAAATCGCTTCTGTAAATCTCTTCCTGTGTCTGAGACTGGGGCTTTCCAACCTCGAGAAAAGACCGCAGTGTCTGTATGACTGTGCGTAGTATCCTGTTTCAGTTAAAACCCTGTTTTAGTTTTAATTTAGTTTAGTTTATTGTCACATATACCGAGGTACAGTGAAAAGCTTCATGTTGTGTGCTAACGAGTCAGCGAAAAAACTATACATGATTACAATCGAGCCGTCCACAGTGTACAGATACAGAATAAAGGGAATAACGTTTAGTGCGAGATAAAGTCCAGTAAAGTACAATTAAAGATAGTCCAAGGATCTTCAATGAGGTAGATGAGTAGGTCAGGACCACTCTCTCGTTGTTGGTAGATGGTTCAGTTGCCTGATAACAGCTGGGAAGAATCTGCCCCTGAATCTGGAGGTGTGCATTTTCACACATGCATTTCTTGCCTGATGGGAGAGGGGAGAAGAGAGTGAGACTCGCCCATTGAGAAGGCCATTTCTGCTACCTCATGGAAGTTGAACCTCCTGACCTTTGACCTGGTGGCTGAGTCTGTAGGACCGAATAGAGGATGGTTACCTGATGTGTCCCAAGTAAATGGGACACAAAGTGCTGAAGTACAGCGGGTCAGGCAGTATCTCTGGAGAACATGGTTAGGTGGTGTTTTGATTGGGACCCTTCTTCAGACCCCTTCTGTCGGGAGAGGGTCCTGACCCGAAACATCGTCTATCCATGTTCTAAAGAGGCGCTGCCTGACATGTTGAGTTACTCCAGCATTTTGTGTCTTTTCTTTTGTAAACTAGCACCAGCAGTTCCTTGTGTCCCCAAGTTAATGGGGTCAGGTATAGTCTATTAAAACACTGCGGGATAAGTTTTTTACACAGAGAATGATGGGTGCCTGGAATATGCTGCCAGGGGTGATGGTGGAGGTAGAATGTGATAGTGGTGTTTAAGAGGGTTTTAGATAGGCACATGGATATGCAGACAACGGAAGGATATAAGGGGGAAAAGATTTAATAGGAACCTGAGGGGTAACTTTTTCACGCAAAGGGAGGTAGGTATATGAAACAAGCTGCCTGAGGAGGTAGTTGAGGCAGGGACAATTGCAACGTTTAAGAATCATTTAGACAGGTACATGGATAGGACAGGTATAGAGGGATACGGGCCAAATGCAAGCAGGTGGGACCAGTGTAGATGGGACATATTGGCCGGTGTGGGCAAGTTGGGCCGAAGGGCCTTTTTTCCACGCTGTAAGACTATGACTATGATATGGAATACATTAAGGCAGATCAGTTTAACCAGGCATCATGTTCAACACAACATTGTGGGCTGAAGGGCCTGTTCCTGTGTCGTACTGTTCTATGTTCCATGTGAAGAGAGGAAGCAATTCAAGAATGTTCTCAATGTCTCCTTTGATTCTCCACTGACTCCTGGAAATCTTTGTAGACCCAAAACACTGCAGATACAGGTTTATAACAAAGATAGACACAAAGTGCTGGAGTAACTCAGTGAGTCAGGCAGCATCTCTGGAGAAAAAGGACGGGTGATATTTTCTGTCGGGACCCTTTGCTTGTTTGTTTGTTGAGTTTATTGTCACGTGCACCGAGGTACAGTGAAAAGCTTCAGACTGAAAGTATTGTTTCTCTTGGGATCACACCTTACCCCGCCATCAATGGACCTTCCGGGCACCGCCCTGCCCTGCCTGAGGTCATTTGTGTCTGGCCCTGATTGGTCCTGGTCTTATCTTACCTCCAGCTCTTCACCCCCCCCCCCCCCCTAATTTCAGTCTGAAGAAGGGTCCCGACCCGAAACGTCACCCATCCTTTTTCTTCAGAGATGCTGCCCGGCCCGCTGAGTTACTCCAGCACTGTGTCTAACCTGAAAATCTTTGTCCCATGATCGTAGTCAGCGGTTCCCACATTGGCCTCAACAGTCACCTCTCAGGACCCCTAGAATTGAAATCCCAGAGGACATCCCAGTGAGATGGATTGCGGTGTGGCCAAGCAGAGAACTTTCCGGAGCCTGGGGTTAGGGAAAGTGCAAGGACAATGGCAAAAGCTCGACCTGACTTTGGAAAAGGGGTGATTGCAGAAAGATCTGCTGGGGCCAACTCAAACACAATCGGAATCCAAAGACTGGATGGGTGTGGAATGGCTGGGTATGGGAGGGATGGCTGGCTATGGCTGTGGAAAAAAAATTATAAGTCTTTGGTGTCCGATTTTGTTTGTGTTGGCTTCTGATTTTTATACTCCAGCAGATCTTTCTGCAATCACCCCTTTTCCAAAGTCAGGTCGAATTATTGCCATTGCCCTTGCACCTTCCCTGACCCCAGGTTCTGGAACGTTCTCTGCTTGGCCACGCTTCTGCCCCTGAGTGTTTCATATCTGCTGTTAAACAATGTGACTCCAAACAATAAGCTGGCTCCAGCTTATCGCCTGTCCTTAGGAACCATGCACAGAATTAGTTCAGCAGTCAACTCTATCAGTGAAAGAGAACAAAAATAAAGGCTCACATTTTTCCGACAGACTTTCGTATCCCTTCCAGAGTCAAGAGCGTTTTATCGTCATATATTCCGAAACGGAACATTTTTATTCTTACTTGCAGCAGCAGCACAATAGGCATGTAAATGTAATTGTATGTAAAACCCATAAGAAACAACAACAAAAAAGTTCAGTATATATTAGGGCGGCACAGTGGTGCAGAGGTGGCTGCCTGACAGCACCCGAAACCCCGGTTCGATTCTGACTACGGGCGCGTTCTGTATAGAGTTTGCACTTTCTCCCTGTGACTGCGTGGGTTTTCTCCGGGTGCTCTGGTTTCCTCGCATGCTAAAAAGCCAAGCGGGTTAGCTGTGACTTACCATCTCATCTGCAAGAGTCAAAAGAATAGGGACCTGAGGGGTAAACTTTTTATACAAAGTGTGGTGGGCATATGGAATGAGCTGCCGGTGGAGGTAGTTGAGGCAGGTATTATTGCAACGTTGAAGAAACATTTAGACAGGTACATGGATAGTATAGGTTTGGATGGATATAAGCCAAACGCAGGCAGGTGTGACTGTTGTAGATAGGGCATGTTGGTCAGTCTGGGCAAGTTGGGCCGAAGGGCCTGTTTCCACGTTGTATGACTCTATGACTCTAAGAGTGTTTTATTGTCAAAGATAGATTGTTTGATTGATAGTTTATTGTACTTGGGGCAGTGAAATTCTTTGTTTTGCATACAATACACGTGTGCAAAGAGTCGCCATGTATAGGGCGTTGGCAAACTTACACAAGTATTCAATATAGTCCCGATGGTCCCTCTTCCTTCTCTGCTCAGAAAGACATAAAGTGCTGGTGTAACTCAGCGGACCAGGCAGCATCTGTGGAGGAAAGAGATGGGTATCGTTTCAGGTGGGGACCCTTCCTCAGACTGCTCTTCAGGAGGAGGTAGAAGCGGCCCGCGCGGGCGGGGCAGGGGAACAATGAGGATGGAGGCCAGAGGTGACAAAATCAGAGATAGTCCTGGAGAAACAGGCCCTTCGGCCCACCGAGTCCGTGCTAACGAGTGATCCGCGCACATTAACACTATCCAGCACACACTTGGGACAATTTACAAATTTACCAAAGCCAATTAACGTACAAACCTGTACGTCTTTGGAGTGTGAGAGGGTGGTGGGTATATGGAATGAGCTGCTAGAGGAGGTAGTTGAGGCAGGTACTCAAAAACAACATTTAAAAGATATTTGGACAGTGAAATGGATAGGAAAAGTTTAGAGGGATATGGGGCAAATGCAGACAGGTGGGACTAGTGTAGATGGTGCATCTTGGTTGGAACGGGCATGATGGGCCGAAGGGCCTCTTTTAATGCCGAATAAATCTATCGCTTCTTGACCACTGCAGTACAAAAAACGTTAAGATTTGAGCACTGAAATCCGAAATAAGTTTTCATTGGCAATGTGGTAATCTCGCCTTACGATCAGCATTAACATTTAAAAAGGAAATTAAAGTGTGAGTTACAGCTGATGTCAGCATCTGCAGCTTGGCAGTTCAAACACTTAGAGTGAGTATCATACCTTCCAGTCCTGCTGGCTTTGAACAGGCTTGGTGGGCTGGAATAGAGTGACCTTCTTTGTAACAAAAGTAAGTTGATTGCAGGTTCAAAGGAAAACTGAAACACGATTCTAAGGAAACGTCAATCCAAATACGAAGAATTTTAAGGAATGGGCGGAAAGATTTAATGGGAGCCTGAGGGGGATCTTTTTTCATTTAGGATGGAGGAGGTAGTTGAGGCAGCCGGAGGAGGTAGTTGAGGCAGGTACTATCACAATGTTTAAGAAATAATGAGACAGGGACATGGATAGGAAAGGTTTAGAGAGAGTATGTAGGAAGGAACTACAGATGCTGGTTTACACCGAAGATAGACACAAAATGCTGGAGTTACTCAGCGGGTCAGGCAGCATCTCTGGAGAAAAGAAATAGGTGACATTTTGGGTCCAGACCCTTCTTCAGACTGAGAGTCAGGGGAGAGGGAAACTATAGGTATGAAAAGGTACAGAAGGATATGGGCCAAACGCAGGCAGGTGGCATGTTGGTCAACATGGGCAAGTTGGACCAAAAGGTCTGTTTCCATGCTGTGTGACTGTATGACACATACAAGCATTTCTCAAGTATCAAAGTGATACCTCATCATCCAATGTGGACACAAGGAAGTGCAGGTGCTGGTTTACAAAAAAAGACACAACGTGTTGGAGTAACTCAGCTGGTCAGGCAGCATCCATGGATAGGTGACCTTGTGGGTCGGGACCCTTCTTCAGTCTGAGGAATTATGACGGAGGGGGGGGTGAGGAGTTCCCTCACTTTGACTGCTCCACTGCAAAATCTCCTCAAGGTGTGCCTTCGTTAAAGAAGTGCTCCGCCTCTCTCAGTCTGGAATGCAATGCCAGGGAAGGCTGAGGAAGCTGATACAACAGCAATGGGGGTTGAAGAGGCATTTAGACGGACCCAAGAAGAGGCAGAGGGCCAAGGGATATAGACAATATGTCGGCAGCTTCGTTTGTTTAGTTTAGAGATACAGCGTGGAAACTGGCCCTTCAGCCCACCGAGTCCGCGTTCCTCGCATATTAACACTGCCCTACACACACATGGGGCAATTCACATTTACACAAAGCCAATCAACCTACAAACCTGTACATCTTTGGAGTGTGGGAGGAAACCGAAGATCTCGGAGAAAACCCACAGGGTCACGGGGAGAACGTACAAACTCCGTACAGACAGCGGCCAAAGTCGGGATCGAACCCGGGTCTCCGGCACTGAAAGCGCTGTAAGGTCGCAACTCTACCGTGGTCTGTGGGGTCATTGTGTCTTGTAGTAGAGTGTGGGCTAGGATCCACTGTTCCCTCTTCTATCTCCAGAAACATGAATGCAAAGACCTAGCCAGTGCAGTACTAAGAAAGTAGGAAGGAGCTGCAGATGCTGGTTTACACTGAAGATTGACACAATATACTGGGGTAACTCAGCAGGACAGGCAGCATCTCTGGATAGAAGGAACATGTGATGTTTCTGGTCAAGACCCTTCTTCAGACTGTCCACTGTACTAATAGTACTAATGGAGTTAGATCTATAGTACTAATGGAGTTCTGCACTGTTAGTTTGGTTTAGTGATACCACGTGGCAGCACCTTTGTGTCTGTCTTTGGTGTAAACCAGCATCTGCAGGTCCTTCCTGCACGTTAAATCTCCTTTAAATTTTCTTTTTCATGTGAAAGGCGCATATCTCCAGCACTGTTGCAAAGAAAGGCAGGCACGCTGCCCCTGAGTGTTGGGGCCAGTTGCTTTTCCTCACTTGACATTGCTAAGTTAGATTGTGTGGGTGCAATCACATTGCTGTGCGCAGGATGTTTCGGTGCATACTTCCCGCATTTAGATGACGATAACACTTCAAACGTACTTTGTTGGCCAGGGTACCCGAGACTTTAAAACAAAGCTCCGTGTGCACATATATGTAAGTCCTTAAGGCAGCTTGACTCTCAGCCGTGCACTGATGGAGCTAAAGCTTTGACAAGTGAAGTCATCCCCAAACCGCGTGAGGCACTTTTACCCAGAGACAATCGAGATTAAAGCCTGTTATCCAGTTAAGAATGCCCTGACACTGTGAATAGCCACATAACAATGTGCTGAGTCGCAGAGTTTGTTGTGGCCATTGTCCTTGATTTAAGTTCAGTATTACTATTGTAGATAGCAGAGCAGAGCTCTGTGGAGCAGCAAGATAAAGGTTGTGACGCAGCGCTGTGCGAGGAAAAAACTTACTTTTGGACACACATGAGCAAAACGTAACTTTCTTCCAAATTTAGTCACAGGCAAGAATTTGTGCAGCAGATTTCTTTGGCAAGGCAATGTTTCAATGACTCAATGTACTTTATTGTCACATGCAGCTGGATACAGTGAAACTCATTGTTTTGAATACCGTTCAGTAAAATCATGCTATACATAAGCACAATTTAAAATAAGTGCAAATGTACAGTGATTTTCGTATCAGAATAGTAGACTTGGCCGAGGCAGTACACAAAATAGTGCCCACGTTTCTGCCACTCGCTCTTTCTCTCTCTTGCCCTCTTGCTCCTCTCACACCCCCTCAGTCCCCTTCCTCTCGACCTCTCTCTCGCCCCGTCTCTTTCTCACTCCCCCTCTCTAACGCCCCCTCTCACACCTTACCCTCTCTCTCACTCCCCCCTCTTGCCTCCTTCCTCTCAGCCTCTCTCTCTTTGACCCCCCCCTCTTTCACCGTCTCCTCTCTCCCCCTCCCACTTCCCCTCCCCCTCCCTCTCCCCCTCCCCCTCTCCCTCTCTCCTTCCCCTCCCTCCCCCCTCCCTCCCCTTCTCTCCCCCCTTCTCTCCCCCCCCTCTCTCCCCCCTCTCTCTCCCCCCTCTCTCTCCCCTCTCTCTCCCCCTCTCTCTCCCCCTCTCTCTCCCCATCTCTCTCTCCCCCTCCCCCTCCCCTCTCCCTCTCTCTCTCTCCTTCCCCTCCCTTCCCCTTCTCTCTCTCCCCCCTCCTCTCCCTCTCCTTCTCTCTCTCCCCATCTCTCTCTCCCCCTCTCTCTCCCTCCCCCTCTCTCTCCCTCCCCCTCTCTCTCCCTCCCCCTCTCTCTCACCCCTCTCTCTCCCCCTCTCTCTCTCCCCCTCTCTCTCTCCCCCTCTCTCTCTCCCCCTCTCTCTCTCCCCCTCTCTCTCTCTCTCTCTCTCTCCCCCTCTCTCTCTCCCCCTCTCTCTCTCCAACTCTCTCTCTCCCCCTCTCTCTCTCCCCCTCTCTCTCCCCCTCTTTCTATCCCTCTCTCCCTATTTTGTTTCCACTGATGCCTGTGAAAGTTAAGCCTTCATTCACCTTTGAGCTGTGTGACCCATGGAGACCTCTGTCCCATTGAAATGGTCGGTGTTGGAGTTGATGCAGTGAAGTCCCTGGCTGCAGCCGACAGGGCTGCTCTAAGCCTGATGTGGGAGGTGAGGCAAAGGTGATTTGGCTGAAGTCTACCCTGGACGAACACTGTCTTGTTCAGCGCTGTCAATGCCCATAGAGTTGGCGAACTCTCGGAGGAGCTGATTTATACTGTTTAAAAAAAACCCTTGTAGATAGACCCAAAGTGCTGGAGTAAGTCAGCGGGTCAGGCAGCATCACTGGAGAAAAGGAATTGGTGACGTCTCTCGGGATGGGGAGAGAGAGAGAGGGAGAGAGATGGGGAGAGAGGGGGGAGGGAGGGAGAGAGGGAGGGGGAACCCTTCTCCAGACTGACAGATAGAGAAGGACAAAACGAAACAGGGCAGGAAACAGATGACCTCAGGAAGGGTGGAGCCCGTAATAGGCCATTGTTGGCTGGGGAAGATGTGCTAACGACAGGGATGCAAGGTTGTGAACAGTGGGATTAGTAGGACGACTTGGATGAGGGAGCGGGGTGGAGGTGGGGTGAGGGAAAGGATATGCAGGAGTTACTTGAAATGAGAGAAATCAACATCCATACCACTGGGGCTGTAAGCTGCCCAAGCAAAATATGAGGTGCAGGTCCTCCAATTTGTGTGTGGCCTCACTCACTCTGACAGACGAGGAGGCCCAGGCCAGAAAAGTTAGTATGGGAATAGGAGGGGGAGTTAAAATGTTTGGCAACCACGAGATCGCATCGGCCAAGGCGAGCTGCGTGCAAGTATTAAAAAATGTTGGCATCCAGAGGTCTAGATGGTGACTTGCTCATTCTTCACACGAGAGGCAGCACAGTGGTGCAGCGGGTAGAGCTGCTGCCTCACAATGCCATAGACCCATGTTCGATCCAGACCTCGGGTGATTTTCGTGTGGAGTTTGTTCGCTCTCCTTGTGACCGTGTAGGATTCGTCCAGGTGCTCCAGTTCCCCCCCCCCCCCCCCAAAGAGTCTAGGTTAATTGGCCTCTGTGTGTAGGGAGTGGATGAAAAAGTGGGATAACATAGAACAAAGGGTGGTAGGTATATGGAACGAGCAGCCAGCGGAGGTAGTTGAGGCACAGTTAGAAGTTATTTGAACAGGTACATGGATAGGATAGGTTTAGAGGGATATGGGTAAAACTCAGGCAGGCGGTAGTGGTATAGATGGCTTGTTCCATATAGTGGTATAGAGTGAACAGGTCGGCATGGACTTGGTGGGCCGTAGGGCCTGTCTCCATGCTATCTCAACAAAATTGAACTAAATTATAGTTGTGTGTGTGTTGGGTGAATGTATATGAATTAGCAGAACATTGACTTGGTCATTTTGTGAGAGGGAAGCGGGGCAGCTGAACTGATGCAAGACCGAAGTTAAAAGGCGGCACAGTGGCGTAGCGGGAGAGTTTCTGCCTCAGCAGAAGCGCCTGAGATCCAGGTTTGATCCTGACCATTGGTGCACTCTGTGCTGAGTTTTACATCCTTTGTACATTATGCAGCTTCACTGATGCAAGGGAGTGGGATAGATCTAGTGTAGAACTAGTGTGAACCGGTTGGTGATCAGTGTTCGGCGTGAACGCGGTGGACCAAAGGGCCTGTTTCCATGCTGTAGCTTTCTATCAATTCCACCAATCAAGGGGGTTTGAGAAGAGGTAAGCAGACACTTTTTAAGTTCCATAAGAGTGAAACTTTGCAGGGAGGATTTGTGTGTTGAGCATTAGCTACTGTAGAGCAAAGAAAGTCATACAATGTGGAAACAGGCACTTCGGCCCAACTTGCGATCGCCAGCCATCATGCCCCATCCATACCACTACCACCTGCCTGAGTTTTACCCATATCCCTCTAAACCTATCCAATCAATGCACCTGTCCAAATAACTTCTAAATGTGCCTCAACTACCTCCTCTGGCTGCTTGTTCCATATACCTACCACCCTTTGTGTGAAAAGGCTGCCCCTCAGATTCCTATTAAATCTTTTCCCCCGCAACTTAAACCTGTGTCCTCTGGTTCTCGATTCCCCTACTCTGGGCAAGAGACTCTTTGTGTTGACAGATCTATTTCTCTCATGATTTTGTACACCTCTATAAGATCACCCCTCATCCTCCTGCACTCTAAGGAATAGAGACGTAGCGTGCATAACCTCTCCCGATAGTTCAGGCCCTCAAGAACTAGCAAAATCCTCGTAAATCGTCTGTGCACCAGATTGGATATTATGTAAAGCAAAGCTTTTCACTGTACCTCAGTACATGTGACGATAATCAACCTAAACTCTCTCCTCCAGGGACTTTGCCAGTGGGACGAGCTTAGAGGGGGCATCTGGGTCAGCATGGTCGAGTTGGGCCGAAGGGTCTGTTTCCCTGCTGTCTGACCATGACCTCAGAGGCCATAGTCATGTGAGAGATCGAGAGACAAGTTAAACAGTGTGAACAGGATTAATTTTACCAACCCGTCCCTATATCTCAGGGTCTCAAGTCCTGGCAACATCCTTGTGAAGAGATTGAATTTGAGTGATCAATTTGAGTGTTTTTGCTGATCTCTTGTCCTTGTGGTCACCATACAAAGTTCAAGTTGACATACGCAGACGAATCAATCTAATGCCTGACGTACCTTAGTGCAGGTGAGTCAATACTTGACACTCTATTTACATTTGTGGGAGTTATCACAGTATTACTCACAAGAGTAAGGGAGTTTACTCCAGTACCCGAGCCAACATTTATCCCTCAGGCAGCATGTATTAAAAAAAGACCATCTATTCACTCATTTCACCATTGTTTATGGGAGCTTGCTGTCACAATTAGGTGCATCCTAAAGTTTGCTGACGACACGACCATCTTGGGCCTCATCACAGACAACTATGAGACGGCTTACAGAGAGGAGGTAAAGGCACTAAACGGCTGGTGCCAGGAAAATAACCTCTACCTCAATGTCAGCAAAACTAAAGAGATGATCGTGGACTACAGGAGACAGCGGGGGAGTGGACACCTCTCCATCCACATCGGAGATGCTGAGGTTGAAAGGGTCAGCAGCTTTAAGTTCCTCGGTGTGCACATCACTGAGGACCTTTCCTGGACACTGCACACGGACACAATAATAAAGAGGGCTCTTTTTCCTGAGAAGACTGAGGAAGTTTGGCATGAACGCCACAATCCTCACAAACTTCTACAGATGCACCATTGAGAGTCTGCTGACAGGCTGCATTACAGTCTGGTCCGGGAACTGTTCTGCCCACAGCCACAAATCACTACAGAGAGTGGTGAAGACGGCACAGTACATCACTGGCAACTGTCTCCCGGCCATTCAGGACACTTTCTACCGGCGGTGCCTGGGGAAGGCACGCAGCATCATCAAGGACCACAGCCACCCAGCACGCAGGCTGTTCTCCTTGTTACCGTCAGGCAGACGATACAGGAGTATGGCTGCGCATTCCACCAGACTTAAGAACAGTTTCTACCATCAGGCCATCAGGCTTCTACAATACAATACAATATATCTTTATTGTCATTGTACAACGAGATTGGGAATGTGCCTCCCATACGATGCAATAATTTAATTAGCTAGCTAGTATTAATTTAAACAACCCAATGAAACAAATTGTAACAGTTTTAAAACAAAATAAAGTGCAAGTAGATTTGTGCCGGATCACTGTGCGATGTGACCATCCGGCTCAGCAGGACCGGTTCATAGCAGCTATGGCCCTGGGGATGAAGCTGTTCCTGAGTCTGGAGGTGCGGGCGTAGAAGTCCTTGTATCGTCTGCCCGATGGTAGAAGTTCGAACAGACTGTTGCAGGGGTGTGAAGAGTCTTTGTGGATGCAGGTGGCTTTTCTGAGGCATCGTGTGTTGTAGATGCCCTCCAAGGCTGGTAGCTGTGTTCCGATTGTCCTCTGAGCTCTATGGACTACCCGCTGAAGAGCTTTCCTCTCTGCCTCCGTGCAGCTGAGGTACCACACAGGGATGCCATGTGTTAGGATGCTCTCTATGGTGCAGCGGTAGAATGTCGTTCTGAACTCAAACACATTTCAAATCATATATGTTGATTATTTTTAATATTGTCTTTTTACCTATTTTTAATATTGTCTTTTTACCTTACTAATGCCATTTTTAATCTTATTTATCCTTGGAATATTACTGCTGAGGTGACCCGTTGTCTTGTCAAGTACATTTCATTGTACTGTTGACCCTGTGCCAACCTACATATGACAAATAAAATTTATTATTATTATTATTATTTTCTACTCACTCATTTCACCATTGTTTATGGGAGCTTGCTGTCACAATTAGGTACTGCAGTTCCCCACATTGCCACATTGCCACAGTGGCACAGCAGGTAGAGCCACTGCCTCGTAGCACCAGAGACCCAGGTTCGATCCTGACCTCCGAAGTTGTCTGTACGGAGTTTGTACGTTCTCCCCGTGACCGCGTGGGTTTCCTCCGTGTGCTCCGGTTTCCTCCCACATCCCAAAGGCATGCGGGTTTGTAAGTTATTTGGCTTCTGTGAATTGTCCCCAGTGTATATGGAGTGGGTGTGAAAGTGGGGTAACATAGAGCTACAGTTTAGTTTATTGTTACGTGTACCGTAGTACAGTGTAAAGCTTTTGTTACATGCTAACCGGTCAGTGGAAAGACTATGCACGATTACAATCGAACCATCCACAGCGTACAGATAGATACAGGATAAAGAGTTGCTGCCTTACAGCGTCAGAGACCCGGGTTCGATCCTGACTACAGGTGTCGTCTGGACAGAGTTTGCATATTCTCCCCATGACTGCATGGGTTTTCTCCAGGTGTTCTGGTTTCCTCCCACACTCCAAAGACGTATAGGTTTGTAGGTTAATTGGCTTTGGTAAAAATAGTAAATTGCCCCGAGTGTATAGGATAGTGCTAGTGTACGGGGATTGTTCGGCGCGGACTCGGTGGGCCGAAGCTAAGCGCCTGTTTCCGCGCTGCATCTCTCAACTAAATTCAACTGAAGCATCATTTTTTTGCTGAGTCAAGTTACCCTGGTAACATGCGGTTAGCAGACGTTCCTGACCAGGAGCCAAACACTGGGTCAGTTCTGAACCTGCTCCCCTCTCCACCCCACCCTTCTTCTTCAAGTTCTGACAAGCAAAGCCAGCAATGTCCTGCCCCCAAGCTTGGTACCAGAGTCTCCGTAAATCCAACATTTGTACAGATCAGCTCATTAAATCAGAATGAAATATTTTCTGCCTTTTAAAAGCAGGCATACAGGGTGACGCTAAAATGTAATGAATGCCTTCTTGTAGCCAGGGTTTCCATTTACTGGGTGAGTTTGTTTAAATCCAGCACTCCACAACAGTTTGGTTTTTAATTAGCGGAATGCTTAAATGCTTTGTACCCCAGAAGCAGGGATCGGGAGAGTTGTATTGCATTTCTGGTGTGTTTATGTTGGATGTTTCTTTGGCACTTGCTGAATGACTGAGATGTGTGTGTTGTGTGTGTATACATTTCTGTGCTTCAGCGTGTGTGTCGTTGTGTGTGTCTGTGCCTGTGCGCGTGTCTGTGCACGAGTGTGTGTGCCTATATGTGTGTCTACATATGTGTGCCTATGCGAGTGTGTCTGTGTGTTTATTTGTGTACTTCTGTGTATGTGTCTGATGGGTGCCTCTGTGTGTGTGTGTGTGTGTGCCTGTGTGTTTGTCTTTCTGTATGTGTGCCTGTGTCTGCATATGAATATGTGTGTGTATGTGCCTTTGTGTGTGTGTGTGTGTTTAATGATCCATCAAAGTGTCTCTGCATGTGTGTGCTTGTCTCTGCATGTGTGTGCCTGTGTGTATGTGCCTCTGGGTGTGCGTGCATGCATGCTTGCTACATTGTGATAAGTACTATGTGCAACAGAGGGGGGAGACTTTGCTTTCAGGCATCCTGGAGTAGACTTTCCATAATGCGTACCTCGTTCTTTGATGGATCATTAAAACAGCAGGGGAATGCAAGGAGAAGTATGGAGTTGCCACTGCATGCATCTGCTGATGTATAATTAAGAGAAGCAGGAACAGCAGCTCCAGGTGTGTGACATGTTGCATACGGTATCAGTGCCATGAACTCAGGCTGCGACACACTTCAGGGTTGCATCACAGCTTGGTTTGGGAACGGCTCTGCCCAAGATCGCAAGGAATTGCCTTGCCAGTGGAGGCCAATTCTCTGAATGCATTCAAGAGAGAACTAGATCGAGCTCTTAAGGATAGCGGAGTCAGGGGGTATGGGGAGAAGGCACGAACGGGGTACTGATTGAGAATGATCAGCCATGATCACATTGAATGGTGGTGCTGGCTCGAAGGGCCGAATGGCCTACTCCTGCACCTATTGTCCATTGTCTATTGAATTGCACATAGACACAGAGGTGCCGGAGTAACTCAGCGGGTCAGGCAGCATCACTGGATAAAAGGAATAGGTGACGCTATGGGTTGGAACTCTTCTTCAGACTGAAAGATAGAGAAGGCCAGAACGAAACAGGGCCAGCAACAGATGACCTCAGGAAGGGTGGAGCCCATAATGGGCCATTGTTGGCTGGGGAAGATGTGCCAACGACAGGGATACATGGATGTGAACAGTGGAACTAGTACAACGACGAGGGTGGGGGAGGGGGAGAGAAGGGATGGGGGGGGGGGGGAAGGAATGCAGGAGTTACTTGAAATTAGAGAAATCAACGTTCATACAGCTGGGTTGTAAGTTGAGAGTAGACACAAAAAGCTGGTGTAACTTAGCGGGACTAGCAGCATCTCCGGAGAGAGGAATGGAAGGCGTTTCGGGTCGAGACCCTTCTTCAGACTGTAAGCTGAGAGACTTGGATGTAGCCCAGTCCATCACACAGATCAGACTCCCCACCACTGACTGCATTGACATTTCAAGCAGTCAACGTAATCAAAGACCTTTCCCACCCAAGTCATTCCTTCACCCCACTCTGCACGGCAGGATATACAGAAGCTCAAATCAGGAACAGCTTCATCCCCTCTGTTACCAGGTTTCTGAATGGTCCTTCCATAAGCTAGGGCACAGTCCCAGTTCTCCAACCTACCTCGTTGTGAATATTGTATTTTTTCTCTGCGCCGTTATGCTACAATGTTTAGTCGCCCACCCTTTTTCTCCAGAGATGCTGCCTGACTCGCTGAGTTCCCTCAGCACTTTGTGTGTAAACTATAGTTGTGTGTGTGTGTGTGTCGAATTGAAGTGGCACAACCTTGAGCCATTTTTTTTGTGATCTGGACTGCGGGACGTCTTATCTGATGCAAGGTGGAAGATATGAACATTTTCTCTGGTTGTGGGCTTGCTGGTGAGGTGGGGTGGGCGTCACCTCAGGTGGCACTGGGTTCCCAAGGTTACCACAGCGGAACCAGTCCCCACGGCCTGCTTTACATCTGGGAGAGGGTCCGTAAGTGGCTCCCACTCGAACAGCAATTAGTTTACAATTAGTCTGTCTGGGAGGACTGGCTTCTCTCCGTAATGGGTCACGTTTGACAGCTTGCTTGCGGAAGTATGCAACTGTATTGCACCAAGAGCGGCGGGACTTTGGAAAAGTGCAAGGGCTTCCCATTGATTTAGTGGAGGAATGACAGATTCACTCTGAGGACATTTTAATTTTGCAGTTTATACCCCAAGATTGGCTAAACTGGATTTAACCTCCCCTGTCCGTCTCGCTTATAATGGAGCCTGACGTTGCTAATTTGGCAATTAATTTTGTTGAATTCCCTTAACTAGACTGAGAGCCCTGCGCTAGTAATTAGAGGAGTCCAGAGGAGAATAATCAGAGGAGAATAATTAGAGGAATTAGGGGGAGTCCAGAACAAGGGGCCACAGTTTAAGAATAAGCGGCAGGCCATTTAGAACTGAGACGAGGAAAAACTTTTTCAGTCAGAGAGTTGTAAATCTGTGGAATTCTCTGCCTCAGAAGGCAGTGGAGGCCAATTCTCTGAGTGCATTCAAGAGAGAGCTAGATAGAGCTCTTAAGGATAGCGGAGTCAGGGGGTACGGGGAGAAGGCAGGAACGGGGTACTGATTGAGAATGATCAGCCATGATCACATTGAATGGCGGTGCTGGCTCGAAGGGCCGAATGGCCTCCTCCTGCACCTATTGTCTATTGTCTAATAATTAGACTTGTGTAGTGTTACTTGAGCACTGAGACTGGGAATTGGGGGATTCAACTCTCTACCACGAGTCTAAACATATTAAATATAAACTTAACTTAATAATGGATCTGCAGCCCAGTATATTTAGATGGAATCACCAGATACCAAGCTAGCCAGTTCCATTGGTGGCTTGTGGTATGATGAATGTTTAGTTATTTTCTGTTTACATTCAATCTGATTAGTTCTCTTTCTACATCTGTAGAGTCACCTGCTTCTGCTCAGCTTACTGTTGTAGAGTTGAACATTCCAATGTTCACAAGATCGTGAGACACAGCAGCAGAATCAGGTCATTCGGCCCATCGAGTCTGCTCGGCCATTCGATCGACCACATTCCCCTACCATCGCACAGCGGTAGAGTTGCACTCTTAGAGCGCCAGAGACCCGGGGACCCTGACTACGGGTGCCGTCTGCACGGAGTTTGCATGTTCTCCCTCTGACCATGGGGGCTTTTACCTGTGTTTCCTTCACATTCCATAGACGTTCAGGTTTGTAGGTTAATTGGCTTCTTTAAATTGTCTCCAGTGTGTGGGGTAGGACTAGTGTAAGGGATGATCGCTGGTCGGCGCAGACTCGGTCTAAAACTATAAACTAAACTAAACATCCTGACCCTGGCCTTCTGTGTTGTCTGTTCGCCTTGCAGTAAAGGCTGGATTGTAAGAATGATAATCGGGGATAAAGAGCAAGATGCCCCATCGTCTGGGTACTTCCTGCCTTGTCTAATCTTTTGCTGTTTTATGATGAATGAAAAATATTTAGCTCAGCCGGACTGTAGACGTTAAGGTAATGGTTAAATATTGACCACCACGGCTGAAACAGTGTTTGTTTTTATCATTATCTTGCCAATAAAAACAGATTCCTGAGCGACTGCTCCTCCCTGCTGCGATTTTTTAAACATTATTACTCCAACAATGCTGTAGCTGGAGCCTCTAACTTCTGAATCTCTTCAGCTCATTTTGTCCATCGTTTATGATTTAATTTCGTTTAGTTTACGGATACAGCGAGGAAACGGGCCCTTCGTCCCCCTGAGTCTGTGTCGACCAGCGATCACCAGTACACTAGCACTGTCCTACGCACCAGGGGCGATTTACAGAACCCGATTATCCTACAAACCTGCACGTCTTTGTAGTGTGGGAGGAAAACGGGAGTACCCGGAGAAAACCCACAAGGTCACAGGGAAAGCGTACAAATTCCGTACAGACAGTACCCGTAGTCAGGATGGAACCCGGGTCTCCGGCGCTGTAAGGCAGCAACTCGACCGCTGTTCCACCATGCCGCCCCTGGGTTGAAACTAGAGTGGGCGCATGTTTTGGGCACTCCAATGGTGGGCGAGATGACACCTCCTGTCATAACCATTCAGGCCAGGGGTGGACTCTGGGATTTGTTCGCTGAGGACAAAGAAGACGGGAATGGGAGGCACAACTTGGATTGTTTTCTCTGGAACGCCAGAGGCTGCCTTAGAGAAGTATATTAAATTATGAGGCACAGATAGGGTGGACAGTCAGAACTTGTTTCACGGGTTGGAAAAATCAAATACCAGAGTGCATTGCTTTATGTTGAGAGGGGCAAAGATTAAAAGAGCTGTGCGAGCAGGTTATTGTACACAGAGGATTGTAATCATGCATAGTCTTTCTGCTGGCCGATAGCACGCAACAAAAAAAGGCTTTTCACTGTACCTTGAGACACGTGACAATAACAAACTAAACTAAACCAAAGTAAAAGGGGTGGTGGTGGAGGGAGATATAGTGGCATTTAAGAGACTTTTGGATAGGCACATGGATACGGAGAAAATGGATGGATGTGGATCGCGTGCAGGTATATAAGAGTTGGGCTTGGCATCATGTTTGGCACATACATTTTGCTGCACTGTTCTTTGTTCAAATATATGTAGAAAACAGTGCTGGAAGTGACAATGGAGATTTAACTGGCGGAACCAATCTACAATTGTTTCGACTTTAGAGATACAGCGTGGAAACAGGCCCTTCGGCCCATTGGGTGCGTGCTGACCAGTGATCACCCCACACACGGGCACTATCCTTATGCACTGGGGACAATTTACAATTTTACCGAAGCCAATTAACCTGCAAACCTGCACGTCTTTGGAATGTGGGTGGAAAGGAAAGAGAGCAGGCAGCGGTGGATGTAAATGATTTAGGACGTTTGGGTTGATGCGGGATTTAAATTGACAGCAATGGTAATTATCATCCTACAGAACATTTCACAAGACTTCATTTTGCAAGCATTAACCTGACGGCTTAAGACGTTAGTCTGATTTGTTAATATTTCAAACACAATGTGTGTGTTCTCTGAGAGGCTCTGACTTTTCTCATCCAGAGAACACTTGGAAGGATGTAGTAACTCTTCAAAGAGTAAATGAACACTGTCACTGATCCCACACAAACAATGTTCTGTTTTCAGATACAGTCCCTCTGTCCGGTTACAAAAGGCTTTCATGGCCTTAAAATGGAAAAGGCAATAAAACTGCAAGCTCCAAATTAAAAACAGTGATTGTCCAAAGGTTTTGCATTTAGTTTAGTCTAGAGATACAGAGCGGTAACAGGCCCTTCGGCCCACTGAGTCCGTACTGACCAGCGATCCCCACATTCTAACACCATCCCACACACAATAGGAACAATTTAGCATTTTACACCAAGCTAATTAACATACAAACCCGTACTTCTTCGGAGTGTGGGAGGAAACTGAAGATCTCAGAGAAACCTCACACTGGGCACAGGGAGAACGTACAAACTCCGTACAGGCAAGCACCCGTAGTCAGGATGGAACCTGGGTCTCTGGTGCAGTAACTCCACCGCTGCACCACCGTGCCGCCCTTCGATAGCGCTCATTTCTAGCCGATCAAATGTTATTGAAAGATATATTATAATAATGAGGAACTGCAGATGCTCGTTTATACCAATTAAAAAATTTGATTATAATAATTTAATATAATTTAGTTAAATTAAAAGAAATAGTATTTGAAAGATGATCAAATTTCCAGCATCAGGAGCTTTTAGTTTCTTGCTTTTAGGGGATTTTATTGTTGCAGTTTGCAAGATCTTAAAGGTTTTAATTTTCACGAGGCCAGGTAAGACGAAAGCAAACGTCAGCCTTAATCACAGTGCTGTCCTTTCAAAGACCAGAGGGCAATGCACTAAGGTGAGCGGGACCCATTTTAATGGAGACGTGCGGGACAGGTTTTTTACATAGAGAGTGGTGGGGGCCTGGAACGCATTGCCAGGGGTGATGGCGGAGGCAGATACGATAGTGGTGGTTAAGGGCCTTTTAGATTGTCACATGGGTGTGCAGGAGATGGAGGGATATGGATCATGTGGGGCGGCACGGTGGAGCAGCGGCAGAATTGCTACCTTAAAGCACTTTCAGCACCAGAGACCCCGGTTTAATCCCGACTATGGGTACTATCTGTACGGGGTTTGAACGTTCCCCCCATGACCGTGTGGGATTTGTCCCAAGATCTTCCATTTCCTCCCACACTCCAAAGACGTACAGGTTTGTAGGTTAATTGGCTTGGTATAAAATGTAAATTGTTCCTAGTATGTGTAGGATGGTGTTAGTGTGTGGGGATCACTGGTCAGCATGGACTCGGTGGGCCGAAGGGCCTGTATCTCTAAACTAAACCAAACCAAACTATGTTCAGCCAGATGAGATCATTTAACACGGCATCAGGAGTTCTCATCCCACATCGGAACCTTGTGGATATTCCAGCGCTGAAGATGTGTTGGACCTTTGGATCAGTTTAACGAGGCTTCATGCTTGGTACAAACAGTGGGGGCCAACCGGCCCCTTCCTGTGCTGTCTGTTCTAAAATGCTGGAAACGGAGGGATATGGATCAGTTGCATGTGGGGGACGTTAGCCAATGAACCTGCAAGTCTTTGTTTAGAGATACAGTGTGGAAACAGGCCCTTCAGCCCACCGGGTGCATGCCGACCAGCAATCACCCCGTACACTAGCACTATCCTACACACTAGGGACAATGTACAATCTCTGCTGAAACCAATTAACCTACAAACCTGTATGTCTTTGGAGTGTAGGAAGAAACCGGAGCACTCAGAGAAAACGCACGTGGTCACGGGGAGAACGTACAAACTCCGTACAAACAGCACCCGTAGTCAGGATCGAACCCGGGACTCTGTCGCTGTACCGCTGCACCACCCTGGTCAGCAATGCACGGCACACACTTCTGTTGCCCGGGGATGCTGGCCTTGGGTGGGCTGGAGCAAAGAGCGTGGTGCACACATGCTGAGACGTGTGGCAGCGTGACACTCTAGATGTGTTGACAGACTTCCTGGATCCTACAGTCTCTTTGCTCTCCGGCAACCATCTTCCCCTCTCCTGAACTGGCTGCATATCTCTCCCCAGCCCCTCAGGGTTCCCTGTGGTAACAAACACAATGGACCGCTTCTGAAGAAGGGTTCCGACCCAAAATGTCACCCGTCCCTTTACTCCAGAGATGCTTCCTGACCCGCTGAGTGACTCCAGCACTTTGTGTCCATCTTTGGACCGCATCAACAGCTGAGCTCACCCATCGAACATTTTGACCCGTCATGTACTCCGAACAATCGTTTCCATCCCGTTCCCCACTTTATTTCCCCGTGAGCCATTCCCTCTCATATTCCTGTCAACTCTCCCCGATTCTCCTGCCACTAGTTTACACCAGGAATAATTTACTTGAATAGAAATAGCACAGTGGCGCAGCGTTAGAATTGCTGTCTTACAGTGCCAGTGACCTGGGTTCGATCCTGACTACGGGTACTGTCTACGGAGTTTGTACATTCTCCCTGTGACCGCGTGGGTTTTCTCCAGGTGCTCCAGTTTCCTCCCACCTACCAAAGACGTGCAGGTTTCCAGGTCGATTGGCTTCTCTAAGTTGTAAATCGTCCTTAGTGTGGAGGACAGTGCTAGTGAATTGAATTGATTTGAATACATTTTATTGGCCAAGTATGTACACGTACAAGGAATTTGCCTTGGTGCTTTGCTCGCAAGTAACAACACGACATACAGTAAACAATTAGGAATAAAACATAAAACATGAAAACATTAAGAATAAAACATTATAGTTTAAACATGTGAAAAATGAAATAAAATACCAGAGCAAAAGGAGGTTAGTGAACGGGATGATCGCCAGTCGGCCCGGACTCAGTGGGCCGAAGTACCTGTTTCCACGCTGTATCTCTGAAGCCTAAAGTACAGCACGAGAACAGGCCATTTGGCCCACAGTGTTTGTGCCGAACATGATGCTCAGTTAGACGAGCCTCGTCTGCCTGCTCAAGATCCATATCCATTCCCTGCAAATCCATATCCCTCTCCAAAAACCTACAGTAGTAATTTAACCCACCAACTGCAGATGCAGGTTTATACCGAAGATAGACACAAAATGCTGGAGTTACTCAGCAGGTGAGGCAGCATCTCTGGAGATAAAGAACAGATGATGTTTTGGGTCCGAACCCTTCTCCCCAGTCTGCGAAGGGTCCCGACCCAAATCGTCACCTATTCTATTTCTCCAGCGATGCTGCCTGACCTGCTGAGTTACTCCAGCATTTTGTGTCTCTATGCTGATTTATAATTTATGTTTAGGTTTATTATTGTCATGTGTGCCAAAGTAAACAAAGTGAAAAGCTTTGTTTTGCATGCATAACAGTCATAATAGATAATGCTATACATGAATGCAATCAAACCAAAGTCAAGTACAAGATGTAGAGCAAAGAGAAAAATATCAGAGTGCAGAATATAGTTCCTCAGCATTGTAGTGTAACAGACAGAGAGAAAAAGACCAATGCCTACAATGAGGTTGGTTGGGAAATTGGACTGTACCCCAGCATATGGAAAGATCATTTAGAAGTCCGATAAAAGAGGGGAAGAAACTGTTAATACAAAGAAGTGCAGATGCTGGAGTCTTGAGTAAAACACAAAGTGCTGGAGTAACTCAGCGGGTCAGGCAGCATCTGTGGAGAAAATAGATTGCCGATGTTTTGGATCAGGACTCTTCTTCAGAAGAAGCTGTTCCTGTGTCTGGTGGTGCGCGCTTTCAAGCCTCTGAACCTTCTTCCCGACGGGAGCGTGGAGAAGATGGAATGTCCGGCGTGGGAAAAGTCCTTGATTATGTTGGCTGCTTTCCTGAGGCAGCGTGAAATGTAGAGGGCCAATGGATATATAAGAGTTGGACAAACCACAAGAACATACCTTTGTTATACATTGAATTATGATCTCAGTGCACTGCCTGAGTTGATTCATTGGTAACTCTTTACAAGAAAGTAGATCAAGGTTGAAAGGGAAAATATTTAGTCATTTGGGACTTAGTGCAATACTTCTTCCAAAGAATCAACATAGGCGCATGGACCTAATGGTTTCCTGTCATGAAGTATTGTGCAAAGGGAAGGCTCCAAAGGCAGATAAAAGTTGTAAAAAGAAAACAAAAAACTTTGGCCTATGTTCTAAACTTTAATCTTTAATGGCAATGTTATGGTGATCAGTTGAGTTTGTTATTGGAACATTTCGTCCCATCGAGTCACCGTGGATTCTCAGAGCAATCTATCAATCCCACTTACTTCCCTGTGGCCCATTCAGGCATTTAAGTATTGATCTGTTTCCTTTTTAAGAATTAGCACTGAATCAGCTTTAAAACGTCTGCCGAAAGAATGCAAAGCATTCAGCCACCTCCGACGGAAAACCGTGTGAAACCCAGAGTGTTTGACCATGTTTGTCGAAGGAATTTCTAAAATGCTTTGCTGTTCCAGACACAAAAAAACAAAAATACATCTCGGGTCGAGACCCCCTAACAAGTCTGTTCTCACTAAACAAAAAATAACTTTCTTGAAAGGCCTGGGATTGTATTTATGGAATCCCTGCCTTGTGGCTTCCTGTATTAGTGCCAAGAAAACATGTCCCAGAATACTTACAATCTTAGCGACTCGTACTCTGAGGCTAAAAGAGCTGGGAAATTATTCAACATTTCAAGAATCAGAGGCACTCTTTATTAATATCTTGTACACAGTGAATAAAGTCTTTGGACACCTTGCTTATTTTAAAAAACTGCAATTAGAATAAAAGTGGCAGAGAAGTGGAAAAGCTGCAGGGATATGCTGTTGATAGGTCCTGAGTCTTTAGCCTATCCATGCCTCTCATAATTTTATATACTTTTGCCAGGTCTCCCTTCAACCCCTGACATTCCAGAGAAAACAATCCATCCAAAATAAGCAAATAACCTTAGACCTGTCTCATGCAGTCATCAGATAACACCAATCATGGAATCTTACCAGTTTCTTCAACTCATTGTTGCTTCAGCAAAGGCATTACAATGGCGCAGTGGTAGAGTTGCTGCCTCACAGCGCCAGGGACCTGGGTTTGATCCTGACTACGGGTGCTGTCTGTGTGGAGTTTGTACGTTCTCCCTGTGACCGTGTGGGTTTTCCCCGGGTGCTCCACTTTCCTCCCACCTTCCAAAGGCGTACAAGTTTGTAGGTTAATTGGCTTTGGTAAAAATTGTAAATCGTCCCAAGTTTGAAAAATTGTGCAAGTGTGCGGAACGATCACTAGCTGAAAGACATGCAGGTTTATAGGTTTATAAGGACTCCGTAAATTGTCCCGAGTGTGTAAGATAGAACTAGCGTATGGGTGATTGATGGCCGGCGTGGACTCGGTGGGCCAAGAGGTCTGTTTCCACGCATTATCTCTGTTTCAATGCATTATTTCATGTATCTCTAAACGTAAACTAAACTAAACATACTTGAGGAATTCTAATGAATCGCCATGTATCTCAACTTGCACGAATTGTCTTGTCTTCTGATGGCGGAGATGAATGCTGCGGCTTCGTGTTTCGTCCCCCCTCCTGAGCTGGAATGCCTCTGTTGCGTCCTTGAGCACATGATGACACTGTTATCCAGATGTGGCCTAATTTGGCCCCCTGTGCGAGCATTACTCCCCCTGCCTTGTCTTGTCCTGATTATAGAGATCCTTCTGTTTTTCATTCCATAATGATTGGTTATTTTAAAGAACAAAACCAACATCTCTGGATTCTTGCTGCACACAATTGCTGAATTTACCACATGGGAAACGTCAGCTTTGAAAAGATATTTGCTGTGCAATGCTTCTGGGATTTAGACTTTTTAGACTTTAGTGATACAGCATGGAAACAGGCCCTTCGGCCCACCGCGTCCGCGCCGACCAGCGATCACCCTGTACTCCAGTACTATCCTACACACTAGGGACAATTTTACAATTTTAACAAAGCCAATCAACCTATAAACCTGCATGTCTTTGGAGTGTGGGGGAAAACCGGAGCACCCGGAGGAAACCCGCACAGACACAGGGAGAACGTACAAACTCCGTACAGGCAACAACGATAGTCAGGATCGAACCCGAGTCTCTGGCGCTGTAAGACAGCAACTCTACCACTGCGCCACTGTGCCGCCCAATGTGTTTGTTGTACAATACGTTTCAATATCAAGGACATATAAATATATAAATATTAACTCTTACATAGAACATAGAACAGAGCCAAGAACTGCACTGGTGCTTCGGCCCACAATGTCTGTGCCAAACATAACGCCAAGATCAACAAAAAGCTGGAGTGGCTCAGCGGGACAGGCAGCATCTCTGGAGAGAGGGGATGGGTGACGTTTTGGGTCTGAAGAAGTGTCTCGACCTGAGGTGTCACCCGCTCCGTCTCTTCTGAGATGCTGCCTGGCCCCCTGAGTTACTCCAAAAAAAATTAAAATTAAAAAATATATATATATTTTTTTATAATGCCGAGATCATCTAATCTCCACTTACGCATGATCCATATCCCTCCATTTCCTACATATCTATGGACCTATCTAAACACCTGTCACTATTGTATCTGCCTCCACCACCACCCCTGGCAGCATGTCCCAGGCACTCACCGGTCGGTCTCTGTAAATAAACTTGCCCCGCACATCTCCTTTAAACCTTTCCCCTTTCACCTTAAATCTGTGCCTTCTAGTCTTTGACGTTTCCGCCCTTGCAGAAAAGGTTTTGACCGTCTACCGGTTTAATTAAAATTCTTGATCTTTACCGCATCAATCTTTTAGCAAGACTACGCTGGGCATCAATTAGTTTGTTATGTTAAACGCACCACGAGCTGGAGTAACTCAGTGGGTCAGGTGACATCCCTGGAGAACATGGGTAGGTTACTTTTCAGGTCGATTTGGGAACGTTGTTCAGACTGTCTGAAGAAGGGTTCCGACCCGATATGTCATCTATCCATTTTCTCCAGAGATGCTGCATCACCCACAGAGTTTAGTTTAGTTTCGGGATATAGCGTGAAAACAGGTCCTCCAACCCACCGAGCCCGCGCCAACCAACAATCACCACTACACTAGTTCTATTCTACATACTAGGGACAATTTGCAGGAGCCAATTAACCTACAAACCTGCACATTTTTGGGATGAGGGAGGATACCAGAGGACCCAGAGAAAACCCACTCAGTCACAGGGAGAATGTACAAACTCCGTACAGTCAGCACCCACAGTCAGGATGGAACCCGGGTCTCTGGTGCTGTGAGGCAGCAACTCTACCGCTGCGCCACCGTGCCGGCCCTAACTCCGAGTTACTCTAGCATTTTGTGTTTTTTTGTAAATCTACTTCAGCACTTCACCAAGTATTTCACAGTTTGCGAAGCGTTTTGGAATGTCTGGAGATAGTGAAGGGTGCTATCAGTATGCAAGATCTGACACGCCTCCCTCGGCCCTAGATTGCTTCCCTCAGACATTGCGTCCTTTGCAAGGCAATGATTCATCTGGGTGGTGTCTACATTGGAAGCTGAAGCTTTAGTCACATCCCCAATGTCTGCCTTCAATACCACATTCTTATTGCAGAGAGTTGTGGACGCAGCCCTGACAATCACACAAACCAACCTCCCTTCCATTGACTCCATCCACACCTCACGCTGCCTCGGCAAGGCCACCAGCATAATCAAGGACCAGTCTCACCCCGGTCACTCCCTATTCTCCTCTCCCATCAGGCACGAGGTACAGAAGTGTGAAAACGCACACCTCCAGATTCACGGTCAGTTTCTTCCCAGCTGTTATCAGGCAACTGAACCATCCTCTCATTAGTTAGTGCGGTCCTGACCACCCATCTACCGCATTTTCACCAACTGGATAACACACAACAAAAAGTTTTTCACTGTGCCTCAGTACACGTGACAATAATAAAACTAAACTACTTTCTCCAATCTCTGTAACGTCCTCGTTTGGTTCCCTTTCCACCTTAATGACTTCCATCCTACAGCTGGGCATCCAGAACTACACGCATCACTCCAAGTGCGGTCTCGCCAACAACTTGTACAGTTGCAACATGCGCTGCACAGTAGAGAAGCTGGTAAAGCCACTGCCTCACAGCGCCAGTGACCCGGGTTCAATCCTGACCACAGGTGCTGTGTCTGAGTGGAGTTTGTACATTCTCCGTGTGACTGCAACATCCCAAAGACATGTGGGTTTGAAGGTTCATCGTCCTCTGTACATTGCCCCTAGTGTGTGGACAGTGGATGCGATATTGTGATAACAGAGAACTAGTATGATTGATCTATGGTTGGCGCGGACTTGGTGTTCCGAAGGGGTTGCTTCCGTGCTGTATTTAAGCTCTAAACGTCTCAACTCCTGTGCTCAATGTCCAAACCAATGAAGGCAAGCATGCCATACACCTTCATCACCACCCTGCCTATCTGTGTCACCAGTTTCAGGGAACTAGGTACCTGTATCATGCAGTCTTTCTGTTCTACAACACTCTCCGAGGCTTTGCCCACGAGTGGAGCTGCTGCCCCAGAGCACCCTGAACCCGACTTGAATCCTGACCTCTGGTGCAGTGTGAAGATTGTACATTGTCACAAGTTCACAAGAATCAGGCCATTCTGCCCATTGAGTGTACTCGACCATTCAATCATGGCTGGTCTCTGCCTCCTAATCCCATTTTCCTGCCTTCTCCCCATAACCCTTGACACCCGTTCTAATCAAGAAGCGCAAAGTTGTTAAGTACACTGTTGGGACTGAAGGCAGATAAATCCCCAGAGCTGAATGGTCTGCATCCCAGAGCACTCAAGGAGGTGGCTCAAAAAGATCATGGATGTATTGGTGATCATTTTCCAATGTTCTCTCGATTCTGGATCAGTTCCTGTGGACTGGAGGGTAGCCAATGTAACTCCACTTTTTAAGAAAGGAGGGAGAGAGAAAACGGGGAACTATAGATCAGTCAGCCTTACGTCGGTAGTGGGGAAGATGTTATAGCAGCGCATTTCAGAATCATGATAATCATAATCATAATCACACTTTATTAGGCAAGTATGTTTTGCAACATACAAGGAATTTGATTTGCCATAGTCATACCAATAAAAAGCAATAAAACACAGAAAATACATTTTAACATAAACATCCACCACAGTGACTCCTCCACATTCCTTTGGAAAGCAGCGACAGGATCGGTCAAAGTCAGCATGGATTTATGCAGAGATGCTTGACTAATCTGGAATTGTTTGAGGATGTAACAAGTAGAATGGATAAGGGAGAGCCAGTGGATGTGGTGTATCTGGACTTTCAAAAAGCCTTTGACAAGGTCCCACACAAGAGATTAGTGTGCAAAATTAGAGCACATGGTATTGGGGGTAGGGTATTGACATGGATAGACAACCGGTTGGCAGACAGGAAGAAAAGAGTAGGAATTAACAGGTCCTTTACAGAATGGCAGGCAGTGACTAGTGGGTTGCCGCAAGGCTCGGTGCTGAGACCCCAGTTATTTACAATATATGTTAACGATTTAGACGAGGGAATTAAATGTGACATCTCCAAGTTTGTGGATGACACAAAGTTGGGCTTGTATTCACTGGAATTTAGAAGGATGAGAGGGTATCTTATAGAAACATATAAAATTCTTAAAGGATTGGACAGTCTAGATGCAAGAAAAATGTTCCCGATGTTGGGGGAGTCCAGAACCAGGGGTCACAGTTTAAGAATAAGGGGTAGGCCATTTAGGGCTGAGATGAGAAAACATTTTTTTCACCCAGAGAGTTGTGAATCTGTAGAATTCTCTGCCACAGAAGGCAGTGGAGGCCAATTCACTGGATGTTTTCAAGAGAGAGTTAAATTTAGCTCTTATGGTTAACGGAATCAAGGGATATGGGGAGAAAAAGCAGGAACGGGGTACTAATTTTAGATTAGCGATGCTGGCTCGAAGAGCCTACTCCTGCACCAACCTTTCTATGTTTCTATGTTAGTCCTTGTGACCATGTACATTCCCCCAGGGTGTCAGTTACCGTAATAGGTAAGACAGATACAAAAGGCTGGAGTATCTCAGCGGGTCAGGCAGCATCCCTGGAAAAAAGGTGACGTTTCAGGTCAATAGACAATGGACAATAGGTGCAGGAGTAGGCCATTCAGCCCTTCGAGCCAGCACCGCCATTCAATGCGATCATGGCTGATCACTCTCAATCAGTACCCCGTTCCTGCCTTCTCCCCATACCCTCTGATTCCGCTATTCTTAAGAGCTCTATCTAGCTCCCTCTTGAATGCATTCAGATCAGAACCCTTCTTCAGACTGAGAGTCAGGGGAAAGGGGAATGAGAGATATAGACAGTACTTAGGAGAAATGAATGGAAGATATGCAAAAAGCACATAATCAAGGAAATGTGGGGCACACAATAGGCCAATGTTGGCTGTGGGATAAGTATAACGAGTTATACAGACAAAGGAGCTTAGCAGGACGACAGTAAATTACTATAACGACAAAGTTGGTGGGGGGGGGGGGGGGGGGGAGGGACGGAGAGAGAGGGAATGCAAGGGTTATTTGAAGTTAGAGAAATCAATATTCATACCGCTGGGCTGTAACCTGCCCAAGCAAAATATGAGGTGCTGTTCCTCCAATGTGCTTGTGGCCTCACTCTGACAATGGAGGAGTCCCAGGACAGAAGGGTCAGTATTGGAATGGGAAGGGGAGCTAAAGTGTTTGGCAACCGGGAGATCACGTAGGCCGAGGCGGACTGAATGGAGGTGTTCGGCGAAATGATTGCCGAGTCTGCGCTTGGTCTCACCAATATACAGGAGTCCAGACCGTAATAGGTAATCTGGGTCAGCCTGAAGAAGGGACTCAATGCGAAACATCACCTATGCATGTCCTCCAGGAATGCTGCCTGACCCTCTGAGTTATTCCAGCACTTTATGGTCTTTTAGGCCATTGTTGGCTGGCGCGTAAATGATTGGTGGACGAATGCTTTGGGGAGCTGGAGTTCAGTGATGCTGTGGAAGTAGTGGTCTTGGTACAAATGTACAATGGTACTTTATTACAATGGTTCAGTGGCACTTTATTTGACACATGTTCCAAGATACAGTGAAATTCACAGCTCAGTACAAGTATCACTGTACAGAAGCACTTAGATACATCTTAGATACGCATCTCAGATACAGTACAAGTATATAGCAGTAGTACACTGAGACAGCACACAGAGTCATCAGATTTGGCGGCATTTTCAGGTCCCATTTGTTAACCTGACCAAGAAGGTCCATTGTCATGCAGGGTTGCATTGTAGGGTTGGCCTGGCCAAGAGTGGCTGTGATGTCCTCTGCAGCAGTTCGACTGCTGTGGGCATCGTCCCTGTCGTGCGCTCGGCCTCGTGTTGCGGCGCCCAGTCTAGCCGAGCTCCAGGCTGCTGCAAGGCCTCCTGTGGCCCACTCATTCCACTGCTGTGGGCATCGTCCCGGTCGTGCGCTCGGCCTCATGTTGCGGCGCCCAGTCTAGCCGAGCTCCAGGCTGCTGCAGGGCCTCCGGTGGCCCACTCATTCCGCTGCACTGCCTCCCGCAGCCCGTCTGCTTACCGGCCCTCCGTCCGACTCTGTCCCCTCTGGGCGGGTGAACCGGGCCTACCGGGCGAGTTCCCAGTCCGCGGCACAGGTCTTCGGTCCACGGCGATGGAGCCGGGGACAAATTGAAGTATGGATTGGAAGGGATATCATAAGTAGGTCCATCCTATCTAGGCAGAGGATTAGGGAAAGGGGGTGCAATCAGGAGCAATGCAATGGACTCTGATGAAACTCAAAATGATGACTTCAGCCTTGCAATCTGGGATCCCTGTCTCATCCATGACTTCTACTCTTAATTGCTGCAATTTCCGTCTGCCTACAGGATTCCTCCTCAATTTGTTTGGCTGAGCATCAGCAGTGCTGTGTTCTCGTGATGTGTCACAAGGCATTATCCCAATATTCCCCTTGATGGAGCACAGATGCTCAGAGAATGGTGTGGAAACATGTGGCTCTTGTGAAAGCACTTGCTCCCTTCCAAAGACAAATGATCTGTTCCCCTGGACTGGACCTTGAACTGAAGTTCCCTCCGTCTATTAACTCAGATCCATCTGGAAGCCAGCTGTGAGATTTATGGCACTTGGGCCACAAGTGGATGGCAAAGCTCTGGGGAGCGCTGTAGAGTAGTGCGATCCAGGAATCCAGGTTCCTTGAAAGTAACATCATGAGTAGGGAGGGAGCATTGCAGTGCAGAGGGATCTGGGAGTGCAGGTACATTGTTCCTTGAAAGTGGCGTCATAGGTAGATGGGGTGGTCAAGAAGGATTTCGGCACAGTGTCTTAATCAGCCTGGGTTTTGAATATAGAAGTTGGGATGTTATATTACAGTAGGTCTGTAGAATCGGTGGGCCGTGCTAAATCTCTAAACTAAACTAAACTAAGTTGTACGAGACGTTGGTGAGGCCACATTTAGAGTACTGTGTTCAGTTTTGGTCACCATGTTATAGTAATGATGCTGCTAGGCGGGGAAGTATTGTGCTCAGTTTTGGTCACCCTGTTATAGGAAAAATGTTGTTAAGATGGAAAGGGTGCAGAAAAGATTTAGCAGAATGGTGCCAGAGCAGGTAGTTGAGGCAGGTGCGATAACAACATTTAAAAGACATTTGGACAGGTTCATGAAGAGGACATGTTTAGATGCGGGCAGGTGCGATATGTGTAGAAGGAGTATCTTTGTAGGCAAGTTGGACCGAAGGGCCTGTTTCTACGCTGTATGCCTCTAGGACTTATAAGTAAAAATCGAAATGCCGGAGGACCTTAGATTGCAGAAGGGTCCCAACCAGAAACGTCATCTGTCCACTTCCCTCCACAGATGCAGCCTGACCCGCCAAGTTCATCCAGCACTTCAAGAATGTTTAATTGTCATATGCACTGGGACTAACACTATAATATTCTTCCATGCTTACTTAGAGTTGTACAGCCAAATGCACGCGGTCACAGGGAAAATGTACAAACTCAATACAGGCAGAACCCTCGGTCAGGATCGAACTTGGTCCTCTGTCACTTGAAGGCAGCAACTCTACCGCTGCGCCACCATTATCTTCTTTTTAATTTCATTTCCAAAAGAGGAGGCGACAGGAGTGGGTTAATGAAATTGGGTTTGCGCTGCCGATTATTTCAGTTTCAGTTTAGTTTATTATCACGTGTACCGAAGTACAGTGAGAAGCATTTTGTTGCGTGCTAACCAGTCAGTGGATGGACAATACATGATTACAATCAATCCATTTACAGTGTGGTAAACAGTATAGACCAAGCGCAGGCTCGGCGATCATTTCGCTGAACACCTCCGCTCAGTCCGCCTTAATCTACCTGATCTCCCGGTGGCTCAGCACTTTAACTCCCCCTCCCATTCCCAATCTGACCTTTCTGTCCTGGGCCTCCTCCATTGTCAGAGTGAGGCCCAGCGCAAATTGGAGGAACAGCACCTTATATTTCGCTTGGGTAGCTTACACCCCAGCGGTATGAACATTGACCTCTAACTTTAGATAGCCCTTGCTTTCTCTCTCCATCCCCTCCCCCTTCCCAGTTCTCCCACCAATCTTACTGTCTCCGACTACATTCTGTCTTTGTCCCGTCCCCTCCCCTGACATCAGTCTGAAGAAGGGTCTTTTGAATTTCTCTGTTGATGATAGATAATAGACAATAAGTAGTAGGAGTAGGCCATTCGGCCCCTCGAGCCAGCACCGCCATTCAATGTGATCATGGCTGATCATTCACAATCAGTACCCCATTCCTTCCTTCTCCCCATACCCCCTGACTCTGCTATCATTAAGAACTCTATCTAGCTCGCTCTTGAAAGCATCCAGAAAATTGGCCTCCACTGCCTTCTGAGGCAGAGAATTCCACAGATTTACAACTCTCTGACTGAAAAAGTTTTTCCTCATCTCCGTTCTAAATGGCCTACCCCTTATTCTTAAAAAGTGGGATAACATTAGCTACCCTCCAATCCACCCAAAACGTCACCCTTTCCTTCTCTCCAGAGATGCTGTCTGTCCCACTGAGTTACTCCAGCATTTTGTGTCTACCTTCCATTTACAGTGTATAGGTACATGATAAGGGAATAACATTTAGTGTTGTCAAAGATAGTCTGAGGGACATCAAAGAGGTAGATAGTAGTTCAGCACTGCTGTTATGCTGCTGATTCTGCTCTGTTACACTGAGGTATTATACTGGCTCTGTTATACAGCAGTGCACTGCACTGCTCAGTATTATACTAGCTCTGTTATGCTGCTGATTCTGCTCTGTTACACTGAGGTATTATACTAGCTCTGTTACACAGCAGTGCAATGCACTGCTCAGTTATGTTGCTGATTTTACCGCCGGTGATTCATAAATGCATCCGTCCTTGTGTCTTATAGGGCCTCGCCGGCTTCAAAACCCGCAGGGACAACTGTGCAAAAGGTAGGTGGCGTTCCGTGCGAGAGTGAGTACAGTGTTGATTCTTGCTTTCAATTCCGGGCATCGAGTACTAATTAGCGGACGGATTTGCCCTAACACCAGCTTGCAGCTTCATCTGTGTTGCACGGAAAAGCAGTGGAAAATGTGAAAAAATGGTTATTCTAATCAGAATGAGTCATTCCCAGAGGGTACGGTGCTGCTTGCTGATATTTTGCTGAGGATCCCATTGCATCCAAAGTCATATTTGGTAAAACCACTTCCAGTTTTACTGATGGCAGTGAGCAGTCAATTGGCATAAAAACTGGTTGAGGGAATTAAATGAGGGTTTTCAGATATGGAGACATTACAGCACGGAAACATGCCCTTCGGCCCAAAGATTCCGTGCTGACTACTAACGACCTTCAACCATCAATAGTAGGCTAGGACTCTTCCTTGGAGCACAAGAGGATGAGGGGTGATCTTATAGCGGTGTACAAAATCATAAGAGGAATAGATCGGGTAGATGCACAGAGTGTCTCATAGGGGAATTGAGAACTAGAGGACATCAGTTTAAGGTGAGGGGGCAAAGATTTAATAGGAACCTGAGGGGTAACTTTTTTACTCAAAGGGTGGTGGCTGTATGGAACGAGCTACCGGAGGAGGTAGTTGAGACAGGTACTATCACAACGTTTAAGAAACATTTAGACAGGTTCATTGATAGGACAGGTTTAGAGGGATATGGGCCAAACGCATTGAGACATTTTGGTTGGCGTGGGCAAGTTGGGCCGAAGGGCCTGTGTCCACGCTGTAAGACTCTGAGACTATTATATTATCTATTGTGCACTGTGTTTATAAACCTGTTGTGCTGCAGCTGCTGCAAGTAAGAATTCCATTGTCGGAATGAAATTTCGGAACATATGACAATCAAACAGTCTTGACTCTCAATACGACTGTCGTGCCTTGAAGGGCATCTCTCAAGGACATGTCTCTTGAAGGACGTTTTGCTTTACTGCCATCAGTAGGATCACATTTGCTGTTTGGGAAAGATTCTAAGGTGATAATGCAGTACCAGTACTGGCCAGTGCTCTTGGATTGCACACTCTGAATGCCACTTGCATGCTCCAAAAATGAAGTGACGTACATTTCCCGTGTCCATCAATGCATTCCAGGAAATACCATGCAGGGTGTTGTCACTGGTAATTCTAACCAGTGCTCTAGTTGATTCATTCATGTTGTGCCTTTACCCTAATAAGGTTCCTGAATCCAGTACGGAACAAATATGAGCCAAAAAACTGTGGCTGCAAAATTATAAAAGATGGTTTTGTCATTTTTTCCTTCCCCCATCTATCCTGTAAACTCCCATTTTTTCCACAATTTTTTTGATTGAAGGTTTTTTTTTGTTTATTACGAGAATGTTTCCAGGATTCGAGGGCCCGAGCTACAGGGAGAAGTTGGGCAGGCTAAGACTTTACTCCTCGGAGCGCAGTAGGATGAGGAGGGGTGATCTTATAGGAGTGTATAAGATCTTGAGGGGAAGAGACAGGCTAGAGTCTTTTACCCAGAGTTGGGGAATCATGAACCAGAGGGCATAAGCTCAACGTTCACACTGCTGGGTTGAAAGCTACCCAGGTGAAATACAAGGTGCTAATCATCCAATATGTGTCTGGAAAGATGTTAAGCTAAAGGATTTATGAGGATGCTGCCAGGACTCGAGGGTCTGAGCTATGGCGAGAGATTGAGCAGGCGAGGACTTTTTTTCCTTGGAGCGCAGGAGGCTGAGGGGTGATCTTATGGAGGTGTATAAAATTGTGAGAGGAATAGATCGGGTCTTTTACCCAGTCTTTTTCCCAGATGGTAAAAATGGTATTTTTAAAACCAATTAAACCCTTCATAAAATTAGGTAGTCTTTGCTGCACTGTCCTATCAACTTTATTGTGTTTGGGTAAAGCCTGGTGCCCCAAAGGCACAGTGTGGAATAGTTTTATTTTATGGCTTGAATTTTTGAGTTTCTAATTTTAGTTGTTAATTCCAGGGTGTTTCATCTAGAACTGGTGTTTTGCATCAGAATAGTATCAACGAGGTGCCTAGTCAGTTTAGTTCATTATTGTCATGTACCGAGGTACAATGAAAAGCAGTTTGTTGCATGCTATCCAGTCAAAGGAAAGACTATACATGATTACAACCAGGCCGTCTAAAGTGTACAGATAAAGGATAAAGGGAATAACGTTTAGTAAAAGTCCAATTAAAGATAGTTAGATCTCCAATGAGGTAGGTGGTAGCTCAGGACCGCTCTCGAGCCGATAACAGGATGGTTCATTTGCCTGATAACAGCTGGGAAGAAACTGTCCCTGAATCTGGAGGTGTGCATTTCCACACTTCTGCACCTCTTGCCTGATGGGAGAGGGAAGAAGAGGGAGTGACCGGGGTGAGACTGGTCCTTGATTATGTTGGTGGCCTTGTAGAGGCAGCATGAAATGCAAATGGAGTCAATGGAAGGGAGGTTGGTTTGCGTGATGGTCTGGGCTGCGCGCACAATTCTGCATTTTGTTGCGTTGGATGGAGCTGTTCCCAAACCAGGCTGTGATGCATCCCGATAAGGTGCTTTCTACGGTGCATTTGCAGAGGTTGGTGAGAGTAGTTTGGGGACATGCCGATCTTCCTAAGCCTTCCGAGGAAGTAGCAGCTTCGAAGGAAGCTATGGGAAGACTGGCGCACTCCCGAACACCCAAACTGTGTGTAGAGGTTTGACCTGCATCGTGTTTCTGGGGATGTCTATGATGGAACTCCATTGCCCACTGGTTTAGTTCTGCATGTGTTGTGTGTGTTTAACGTGTGTTTTTTGCCCCCACCGTGCGTAGGATGAGTCCAGAGAGTCCAACACTATCCCCGTTGCATCCATCGCTCCCATGGCTCCAAAGGCCCCCCCGGCGGCCGGCACTGCCTACAATAAGACCGCTCGGCCTTTCGGTGCCACATCCTCACCCAGGCTCTCGCCTGCCCCCCTCGTCCCTGCTTCATCACCCCTCACTCAGCTGCCAGCTCCATCACCACCATCGACGCTCCAGCACCCCACTGCTTCTCCGCCGGCACTGGCACCTCTGCACATGCATGCCGGTGCCAACATTGGCACCACTGGACGTTCACCGCTGGTCAGCACCGCCAAGCCGCTGGTAACCCCGCCCGTTGACCTCCCACGGCAGCCCAAAGTGTACAACACGCCCATTAACCTCTACTCCACTGACAATGCCCACGAAGTGGCAGAGGGACAGAAGAGAGGACTGAGAGAGGGGCAGACTGACGGCAAGCAGCAGAATGGGTAGGTGGCCTCTTACAGGAACCGTCTCTGGTGGACCAAGAAGCAAGCGGCAGCCGCTCATCGCCATGGCAACGCACCTTCCACCCCTGTCTCCGGGGAGAGTTGTTTCACTGGGGACCACCACCCTGAAGGTCCCAGCAGGCTTTCCATTTGGTTTCTGTCACACAACCAAGGGTAATCTTCATTGTACATGTCCGTGGTGACATCTTAGGCTAATCTGCCGAGACCCCTAGTGTGTGGAGAGTGGGAAAGTGGGATTACATAGAATTAGTGTGAACGGGTGATCGATGGTTGGCGTGGGTTCGGTGGGCCGAAGGACCCGTTTACATGCAGTTTCTCTAAACTAAAGTAAACATTGAATTCTCCAGTTTTAGGCAACTAACAAACAATGACTACTCCCTCTATTTTCCCCCACCCCTCCGCCCCTTGGGCCCACTTAGTTGTTCCATCACATTTTCCCCATATTTGTGGTCTTTTCTTCTTTGTTTAGTTTAGTTTAGTTTATTGTCACGAAATACAGTGAAAAGCATTTGTTATGTGCTAACCAGACAGCAGAAAGACTATACATGACTATGATCAAGCCAGGTGGGGGGTGGGGGAGATGGAGAGTAGAGGGGGAGATGGAGTGTGGGGGGTGTGGGAGATGGAGGGTGGGGGGTGGGGGAGATGGGGGGTGGGGGAGATGGAGGGTGGGAGGGTGGGGGAGATGGAGGGTGGGGGGGAGATGGAGGGTGGGAGGGTGGGGGAGATGGTGGGGGTGGGGGAGATGGAGGGTGGGGGAGATGGAGGGTGGGGGGAGATGGAGGGTGGGAGGGTGGGGGAGATGGTGGGGGTGGGGGAGATAGAGGGTGGGGAGGGGAGATGAAGGGTAGAGGGGGGAGATGGAGGGTGTGGGGGGGAGATGGAGGGTGGGGGAGATGGAGGGTGGGGGAGATGGAGGGTGGGGGGTGGGGGAGATGGAGGGTGGGGGAGATGGAGGGTGGGGGGAGATGGAGGGTGGGGGGTGGGGGAGATGGAAGGTGGGGGGGTGGGGAAATGGAGGGTGGGAGGTGGGGGAGGGGGGGAAGGGGAGTTTTTAAAAAGGCACCTTTCAGAAGAATTGAAGTTCCCTTAGTTTCCCATCTTGTTCTCAGGCTGTGGGTCTGTGTGACAAAAATCTGCTTAGCAAGGACAGAATTTGATACGGGTGAAATATTTAGTGCAGCATTGATGGATTATCCCTATATATAGTCCCCGCTTGGTAACTTTATAACTCTATATGCTAATGCTGCCATGTGTTAATGGCCTGATTCCAGCATCTAAGCAACAGACCTGGTTAAATTGATGATAGTAAATTGAGCTTAACCATTTATCTAGGATCATATAGTGTCATTTACCAATAGTGGTTGAGTGTTCTTAGCAGCCTCTTACAAGGCACCAAACTAATGTTCTGAAAAATCTTCAATAGTCTTTTCTACCAGTCCAGAATGCTGTTTAGATTAGTTTAGTTTAACCATACAATATGGGTACTCGACCCACCGAATCCGCTCTGACCAACGATCACCCTGTACACTAGCTCTATCCTGCACACCAGGGATAATTTACAGAAGCCAATTAACCTAAAAACCTGCACGTCTTTGGAGTGTGGGAGGAAACGAGCACCTGGAGAAAACCCACGCGGTCACAGGGAGAACGTGGAAACTCCGTACAGACAGCACCCGTGGTCAGGATCGAACCCGGGTCTCCGACGCTGTGAGGCAGCAACTCTGCTGCTGCGTCACTGTGCTGCCCAAAACACCCATTTGAAAACTAAATTACCTTTGCTTGTGTGACATCTGTTTATATTTAACAAAAAAGTCTCCTGCTTTGATTTTGAGAAGGGGGGGGTGATATAATATTTATAATTGCACCTTAATCCGTGTGTCAAGGCTGTCCCCATTGCATGAAGCTGCCGCCTGCTTAGTTAAGAGAGTGTTCATGACAAGCCACAAGCCAACCAAGAACATGGGATCTCAATCCCAAGCGATTCTCGTGTTTGGGCCAGGCGGGTTCCATCGCTTCCAAGGAGAGCGGGAATCCCTCCCTGGCACCTCCCTTGGTACTTGAGGCTTGGACTGATTAAATAGAATACAATATAAATGAATTACGTGGGTGACGTTTCAGGTCTTCAGAAGGGTCCCGACCCGAAACGTCACCCATCCTTTTTCTCCAGTGATGCTGCCTGTGTCTATCTTTGGTGTAAACCAGCAACCTGCAGTTCTTTGTTGCTACTCTGATATAACTTGTATGTTTGTTGATGAACCGTGCTCCCTCTCTTTCTCTTTCAGAGACAAGTCGTATCCAAGTTAGTGCCCATGCTACTGTTGATTTACGGTTACTCAGTGACGAGCATGCTTAGTTGCAGTGACACCATTCAAAGTGCTGCTCTCAGCTCCCACTTTGTTGTGGCTTGTTTCAATGCAAGGGCAAGTTGGGAATGCATTGATGGTGTGACGGGCTGACTTCATGCACAGTTGGGATGGGGGTGGGGTTGAGGGGGAAGGGGGGGGGTGCAGAGAGGTCTTACATTTGCATTTTACCACAACATGCCTGCATTTGGTTCACAGACGGTCACAAGTGTGTGTTGCATGAGCAAGTGAAGTCTGTCAAAAGGACTGGGTTCATTCAATTTGATCATTCTTGCAAAGGGGGTGGATTTATCTGAATTTTCCCCAAATCTTTGTGTCCGAAACAAATCCCCTGGTAGAGTGACTAACGAGGCTGTTAAAAAAAAGCCTTTTAAGTTGTTCAAACCAGGTTCTTGGGAATCAATCCTTTGTAGATGAGTGCATGGTTTATGATGTTTGTGAACTTGGAAAGTTAATGAAAAGCATTGTATTGTATGGTGAGCTGAAAAACTTTTATATTGCTGTTTTACACATGCGTTTAAGGTGAAGGGGGAAAGATTTTACAGGAATCTGAGGGGTACCTTTTTCACGCAAAGAGTGTATGGAATGAGCTGCCAAAGGAGGTAGTTGAGACAGGGACACTCACAACGTTTATGAAGTAATTGAACAGGTACATGGATAGGACAGGTTTAGAGGGAATTGGGCCAAACGCAGGCGAGTGGGACTAGTTTAGATGGGGCATGTTGGTCGACGTGGGCAAGTTGGGCCGAAGGGACTGTTTCCACACTTTATGGCTCTATGACATGCCACGTCTCCAAAACGAAATTGTGGGGGGTGGGGGTTGAATTGCTGAGCATTGAAAGAGTAAAATGGAGTCATAGATCTTTTAAAAATAAAGCAGTTCCCAAGGGGTTTATTTTCAGAAAAGTATCCTTTGTCAAGTGTGTGTGCGGAAATTAAATCTTCAGTCCCAGCTCATTGAGTTTGAGTGGCAGCTTTAAGCCAATGTTATTTCTGTTGCAGTTACTTGAAACTAAAACTTTAAAACAAACTTAATTGCGCAATTATTATTTTACATCCAAACTCTAAGGAGCTGACCTGGTTAAATTAATAGTAAAATTAGTGTAACTGTTTATTTAGGATTATATAGTCATGGCCAATAGCAGAGATAAGCAGAGAGGTGTGAGATGAGAGAGAGGCAAACAGAGGTGATAGTTGAGGAAGAAATTGGTGTGAGATGGGGGAGAGAGGTAGGGCAAGGTGTGAAATGGGGAGAGGCAGAGAGGAGTGTGAGATGGAGGAGAGAGAGGTAGAGAGGGGTGAGTGAAATGGGGGAGAGAGAGGTGTGAGATGGGGAGAGAGGTAGAGAGGGGTAAATGAGATGGAGACAGAGGTAGAGGGGTGAGTGAAATGGGGGGAAGAGAGGGAGGGGAGTGAGATGGGGAGAGAGATGGGGGGAGTGAGATGGGGAGAGAGATGGGGGAATGAGATGGGGGGAAGAGAGAGGGGGGAGTGAGATGGGGAGAGAGATGGGGGGAGTGAGATGGGGAGAGAGATGGGGGAATGAGATGGGGAGAGAGAGGGGGAGTGAGATGGGGAGAGAGATGGGGGGAGTGAGATGGGGAGAGAGAGAGGGTGGACATGGGGAGAGAGAGATGGGGGGAGTGAGATGGGGAGAGGGGTAGATAGGGGTGAGTGGAATGCGGGAGGGAGGGGTGTGAGATGGGGAGAGAGAGGTTGAGAGGAGTGTGTGAGATGGGAGACAGCTAGCGAACAGTAAGTGAGATGGGGAGAGAGGTAGATTTGGATGTGAGATGGGGGAAAGGTAGAGAGGGGTGTGAAATGTGGAAGGGAGGTTGAGAGGGGTCACGATGGGATGGGAGGGTAGAGAGCTCTAAGAGGTGGGAGAGGAAGGGGTATTGTTGTATTTCTGCCTGTAACACTTCGAACCCTGTTCCTCTTTCCCACTTTTGCACCCTGGGTGAAAGATCCATAGATGCCTACCCTATCTATGCCTTTTATTATTTCATGTGCTTCTATTATTTTTATATGCTTCCATCAATTTCCCCTCAAACTCAGACTAAAACTCATTGTTCTAGGTTTTGTTGGTTCTGAATTAGCAGGCCACCGTACAGAAAGAACATTAGCAGAAGTATTTGACTGCTAGTCATAAAAAAAGAGCTGCTGGAGGAACTCAGTGGGTCAGGCAGCACCTGTGTAGGGAAATGGACAGTCGATGTTACAGGTTAACACCCTTCTTGAGTCACCCAGTTTGACCTTTGCTTTGGTTTTGTTAGACTGAACCAAACCCATCTGTGTGTGTGTGTGTGTGTGTGTCAGTGCCCAGTATTGAAGAATTCAATTCAATGATTCAATTATAATATATTGTCACATGGACGTAGATACAGATGCTCCCTGACTTACGATGCTTCGACTTGCAATATTTCGACTTGGCGATGGTGCAAACAGCAGCGACCCGTAGCAAAGCCGCAGCTCGCTTCCGGCCACGTGATCAGGTGTATTCAATAGACAACAGACAATAGACAAAAGGTGCAGGAGGAGGCCATTTGGCCCTTCAATGTGATCATGGCTGATCATTCTCAATCAGTACCCCGTTCCTGCCTTCTCCCCATACCCCCTGACTCCGCTATCCTTAAGAGCTCTATCTAGCTCTCTCTTGAATGCATTCAGAGAATTGGCCTCCACTGCCTTCTGAGGCAGAGAATTCCACAGATTCACAACTCTCTGACTGAAAACGTTTTTCCTCATCTCAGTTCTAAATGGCCTACCCCTTATTCTTAAACTGTGGCCCCTTGTTCTGGACTCCCCCAACATTGGGAACATGTTTCCTGCCTCGAACGTGTCCAACCCCTTAATAATCTTATACGTTTCGATGAGATCTCCTCTCATCCTTCTAAATTCCAGTGTATACAAGCCTAGTCGCTCCAGTCTTTCAACATATGACAGCCCCGCCATTTCGGGAATTAACCTAGTAAACCTACGCTGCACGCCCTCAATAGCAAGAATATCCTTCCTCAAATTTGGAGACCAAAACTGCGCACAGTACTCCAGGTGCGGTCTCACTAGGGCCCTGTACAACTGCAGAAGGACCTCTTTGCTCCTCTTTGCTCCTCTTGTTATGAAGGCCAACATTTCATTGGCTTTCTTCACTGCCTGCTGTACCTGCATGCTTCCTTTCAGTGACTGATGCACTAAGACACCCAGATCTCGTTGTACGTCCCCTTTTCCTAACTTTCCTACGTCCCCTTTTCCTAAATGCATTTCGACGTAAGATATTTTCAGTTTAGGATGGGTTTCTCGGAACTTAACCCCATCATAAGTTGAGGAGCACCTGTACAGTGAAATTCTTTGTTTTGCACACAATACACAAAGTACACAAACGGCTGGCACGTTTCTGGCAATTATAATGTTACAAAGTACTTATTAGAGGTCATGTCGATCCCTCAGTATGGTTCTGAATTAGGGACCCGATCAGAAACGTCGCTTGTCCATGCCCTGCCCAGATGCTGCCCGACTCGCTGAGTTCCTCCAGTGCTTTGTCTTTTTACTCAAGAATTGTTCATTGTTGCTTTTTTACTTTTCCCACCTTTGGGACTGTCTTATCTGCTTTTCTGCATGTCACGATGTTGGCTTCAACTCTTCCCTGCACCTTGAAAGGACACAGCTATCAAAATGGTAATTCTGCAGTTTTGCCGTAGAATAATTGGAATCTGCGTACCACTGGAAAGACCCTCCTTGCATGTGCCTGAGCGTGCATGCATGTGTGTGTGCTTGCATGCATGTTTAATGCACAGCAGTCTTACCAAGACCCAATACCAGCAAGTCCCCAAACCATGAGATTTAATGCTTGGCTGATGTAAGGCATGCTGGCAAAAGTTTGAGTTGAGTTGAATTTAGTTTAGTTTAATGTCATGTGCGCTGAGGTACAGTGAAAAGCTTTTGTTGTGTGCTAACCAGTCAATGAAAAGACTATAGAAGATTACAATCGAGCCGTCCACAGTGTACAGATACATGATAAAGGGAATAACATAGAAAATAGGTGCAGGAGTAGGCCATTCGGCACTTCAAACCAGCACCGCCATTCAATGTGATCATGGCTGATCATCCACAATCGGTACTTCGTTCCTGCTTTCTCCCCAAGACCCTTGATTCCGTTCTAAATAACACCGACTAAATAGCATTTAGTCCAGTAAAGTTGTATGCAAGATTTCACCATCGTCAGTTCCTTGTGTCTCCACGCTACACAAGTCCCTAGGTGTGGTCTCACCAATGCCCTGCATAACTAAAGCATAATCCTCTCACTTTTGCATTCATTACACTTGCAAAGTTAGGCCAGCTTTCTTAACTACTAGTTGTATCTAAGCACTAACTCCTGTGACCACTGCACCACGATACCTGGATCTCTCTGGATTTCAAAGTGCTGTGTTCTCTCACTATTTCAATCATAGGCCTTCCTGCTAAATCGACCAATTTCACACTTTCTCACATTATAGCCCGTTTGCAAGATCTTTGCCTGCTCACTTAACCGATCCATATTTCTTTGCAGCTAACATATGTCCGGCATTTTTAAAACTTGTGTTGACTTTAGAATGAGTATTTCATTCTTCCTTTTTGTGAAGATGTTGTGTGTGCTCCCGATAGACTTTGTGCCTGTGCGAGCAGGTCGTGTGTCTTTCAGTGTTAGCTAGCTGAAACACTCGTGAGTGATGATTTATCACTAATGCCTCCTTGCTTGCAGGTCTCCCAGGCGAATTGTGACCAATGCCTTTGCCGATGTCCAACATCATCATCTTAGCGATCAGAGCAAGAAGCGATTAATGCAAGACACTGAGGACTGGCAGCCCAAGACAGGCACAGCTCAGTCACGTTCCTTCTCTATCCTTGCTCAGATGACGGGCACCGAGCATTGTAAGTAACCGTCAAAGACTTTCACAGCACCGAAACAGACCCTTTGCCCTAACATGTCCACACCGAACAAGATGCCCTATCTTCGCTAGTCCCACCTGCCCTCGTGTAGCCAATATCCTTCTAAGCCTTTCCTATCCATGTACTTGCCTAAGTCAAGAGTCTTCACTCTCCAATTTGTCGTAGAAGAAACAGATAATACTATATATAAATATAATATACTATATTGTGTTGGTGGCGTGAGCCACAGGGTGTTGCATGTGTCTAGTGCCCTGGTGTAAATCCAGATGCCGCTGGCTAGCAATCTTTGTGAAAAAGGGAGCCGAGTGAGTAAGCCTCCCCCTGCCAGTACATAACCTCTGCATCATCAAGACTCTCACAGCGCCTCCTCGTGGCAGCACATGGTAACTGCGGCCACCTTCAGTCCCAGGCTAAACTGCGCGGGGATCTCAGAGAAACTCTGGCCAAGATGCGGCGTGCAGGCTCACCGGCGTGTGGACACGTCCTGACGTCCATCAACCAGGTCCCAACTATGGGTTAAATAGCACCCCGCTGCCTTGTGGGTAAGGCTCAGGAGAGCCAAAGGCACTGGAGCTGGAGTCCCTAGAGACGGTCGGCTGATCCCTCGTGCGTCCGCCTTCCGGCAACTCCTGCAACCGAGTGGGCCCCAGACGTAGCAGCCACGCCGTTCCTCTGGAATCAGCCTGTCAGGTCGAGAGGGGGATACAGATGCTGGGCAAGTTTGTATTCCCATTTACCTGCCCAGCCTCAGTGGCCAAATCAAATGGCGAGGACACTGAAAAATCCCCCTGTCCAAGCAGGACAACGCCAAGCTGCACCATCATCTCCCGCAGATGGACAGATGCCAGAAATACTATATTTAAAGTATTGTGCATTGTGCAAAACATAGTTCTCAGCATTGTCTGAATGGTGTCAAGTTAGGAGGAGGGGGAGTTCAACGAGATCTGGGTGTCCTAGTGCATCAGTCAATGAAAGGAAGCATGCAGGTTCAGCAGGCAGTGAAGAAAGCCAATGGAATGTTGGCCTTCGTAACAAGAGGAGTTGAGTATAGGAGCAAAGAGGTCCTTCTACAGTTGTACCGGGCCCTGGTGAGACCGCACCTGGAGTACTGTGTGCAGTTTTGGTCTCCAAATTTGAGGAAGGATATTCTTGCTATGGAGGGCGTGCAGCGTAGGTTCACTAGATTAATTCCCGGAATGGCGGGACTGTCGTATGTTGAAAGGCTGGAGCGATTGGGCTTGTATACACTGGAATTTAGAAGGATGAGGGGGGATCTTATTGAAACATATAAGATAATTAGGGGATTGGACACATTAGAGGCAGATAACATGTTCCCAATGTTGGGGGAGTCCAGAACAAGGGGCCACAGTTTGAGAATAAGGGGTAGGCCATTTAGAACGGAGATGAGGAAGAACTTTTTCAGTCAGAGGGTGGTGAAGGTGTGGAATTCTCTGCCTCAGAAGGCAGTGGAGGCCAGTTCGTTGGATGCTTTCAAGAGAGAGCTGGATAGAGCTCTTAAGGATAGCGGAGTGAGGGGGTATGGGGAGAAGGCAGGAATGGGGTACTGATTGATAGTGATCAGCCATGATCGCATTGAATGGCGGTGCTGGCTCGAAGGGCTGAATGGCCTACTCCTGCACCTATTGTCTATTGTCTATTGTCTATTGTCTATTGTTTGTGTGTGCGTGCATTTGTATGTGAGTGTGTGTATATAAAATATAAAAGTCAACCCAGACCAATGCAAATTCATTTCTTAGATATGACTGGTTAGCACACCACAAAATGCTTTGCACTGTAGACAACAGACAATAGACAATAGGTGCAGGAGGAGGCCATTCGGCCCTTCGAGCCAGCACCGCCATTCAATGTGATCATGGCTGATCATTCTCAATCAGTACCCCGTTCCTGCCTTCTCCCCATACCCCTTGACTCCACTATCCTTAAGAGCTCTATCCAGCTCTCTCTTGAATGCATTCAGAGAATTGGCCTCAACTGCCCTCTGAGGCAGAGAATTCCACAGATTCACAACTCTCTGACTGAAAAAGTTTTTCCTCATCTCAGTTCTAAATGGCCTACCCCTTATTCTTAAACGGTGGTCCCTTGTTCTGGACTTCCCCAACATTGGGAACATGTTTCCTGCCTCTAACGTGTCCAACCCCTTAATAATCTTATACGTTTCGATAAGATCTCCTCTCATCCTTCTAAATTCCAATGTATACAAGCCTAGTCGTGTACCTCAGTACACGTGACAATAAACTAAACTTAAGTTAATGATTTTTCAACCCAGCAGTTATGCCTCACACTTCCATTTGTCTCTATTCCAGCGGAAACATCAGGGAGCGAGATGAGCAAGAAGACAAGGTGAGAGGCTGCGTGGACTTTCTCTGCACGTTTTGGGATTGCTTTTCTGTTGAAGTGTGAGCTTAAGTGTGTTTATTAACATCTGAAGTGCTTGGTTACGGTGGAATTTGCTGGAGTTTGATGTTGTTCAGCTGCAGGTTTACAATGAACACAGCAGCTTGTTGGGGACGGTTGCAAGAGACGTGTTGCACAAAAAAATGCATTGGTTTTAAATTGTAACGATCCAGTGCAGCTCAACAAATGTTCGTTTTTGCATGCTGAAAGTTACCGACGTCAAAGATTTGACAACTATTAATGAAGCTGTCAGTTTGAATTTTCTGAAGCACTGCGTGGTTGCCTACTGTTTTATTAATATTGCTTAATTTAAATTATTTAGTCATTTGGGGCTGATGTCTAAATTAATTTTGAAATATTGTCACAATGGCACAGCTGGTAGAGCTGCTGCCTCACAACGCCAGAGACCCAGGTTCGATCTTGACCTCGGGTGCTGTCTGTGTGGAGTTTGTATGTTCTCCCTGTGAATGTGCGGGATTCCTCCGGGCGCTCCAGTTTCCTCCCACTTCCCAAAGACGTGCAGGATTATAGGTTATTCGGCTTCTGTAAATTGCCCTCTAGGGGGCAGGGAATGGATGTGAAAGTGGGATAACATAGAACTAGTGTGAGCGGGTGATTGATGGCTGGCAGGGACTCTGGGCCTGTTTCCATGCTGTATCACTAAACTAAGATACTGAATGTTTCCGGACTTTCTTTATCGTGACCAATTTCCTTTCCAAAAGGAAAAATAGTGAATAATTTGGGATTTTCCAGTCACTTTTACTGATACTGGCCATCATAACCTGATTTGCTCAATTAAAACTTGCCCCCTTATCTTTGGTTGTCTTTGGTTGGTTAAAATAAACTGCAGAGGCTGGGAATCAAAAATGAAGGCAGGAATTACTGAAATTATTTTGCATGTCACCCCCACATCTGTGAAAGAGTTAACATGACACCTGCTGAGTAGTTTAGAGGTGCAGCAAGGAAACAGACCCTTTGGCCCATCGAGTCCATGTCGGCCATCGGTCAGCCGTTTACACTAGTTCTATGTTATCCTACTTTCACATCCACTCTCTACAGACTAGTGGCAATCAACCTACGAATCTGCATGTCTTTGGAATATGGGAGGAAATCCATGCAGTCACAGGGAGATCGTGCAAACTCCACACACAGACAGCACCTGAGGCCAGGATTGAACCCGTGTCTCGGGCGCTGTGGGGCAGCAGCTCTACTAGCTGCGCCACCGTGCTGTAATTCCAGCATGTTCTCTTTTTGTCTTTGGTTGATGCTTGTTTTGCACTACTATGGTTTGGCAACCTGGTATTATTGATTAATTCATTGTGATATTGATTATTACATATTTATTTGTTGTGTATTTGCATTAATGAGCCTGGAAAGCTGCAGAGAGTAAGAAAGTCTTTGTTCCGTTTACGGTACATATACCCCTTAAACATGTTTGACTCTTGCCTCTTAAAATGCTGCTTTCTCGAATAAACAATAGTGGAGACCTCAACTGCAGGCAAATGCTGCCCTCTGTGGCCCGTACAAGGTATTGCGGCAGATTTGCTGTCTATTTGTTGATGATTGTGAACAGAGCAACAGTTAATTTAATCTCTGCAGAAGCTGTATTTAAGTAATTCTTTGAAGCCAAGGATCAAATTCAATGATCAAGCAAACCGGTTAGCGCTTTTGAGGGGCATAGATAGGGTAGATAGCAGGAACCTTTTCCCCACAGCAGAGGTGTCTAAAATTTGAGGATTGATTAGCAAGGGTGTCAAAGGTTATGGGGAAAAGTCAGGAGAATAGGGTTGAAAGGGAACGATAGATCAGCCACGATTGAATGGTCCAATTCTGCTCCTATGCCTTATGATCCAAATCATTAGAGGAATAGATCGGGTGAGCGCGCAGAGTCTTTGACCCAGCGTTGGGGAATCGAGGACCAGAGGACGTAGGTTCAAGGTGAGGGGGAAAGATTTAATCGGAAACTGAGGGGTAACTTTTTTACACAAAGGGTGGTGGGTGTAGACATCGGGGTGCACGGTGGTGCAGCGGTAGAGTTGCTGCCTGACAGCGCCAGAGACACCGGTTTGATCCTGACTACGGGTGCTGTCTGTGCGGAGTTTGTATGTGGTCCCCGTGACCGCGTGGGTTTTCTCCGGGTGCTCCAGTTTCCTCCCACATTCCAAAGATGTGCAGGTTTGTAGGTTAATTTGCTTCAGTAAAATTGTAAATTGTCCCTAGTGTGTAGGATAGTGCTAGTGTACGGGGATCGGTGGTCGACACGGAATCGGTGGGCCGAACTCTCTATTTCTAAAGTATAAAGTCTAAAGTAAAGACATGACTACTGTGTGCAGGGCATTGATGGATCCTGTTGATTGCAATGTTGATAAATCTTGCTGATGGGCAAGAAGACCTCCTGTGTTGTAGAAGCAAGGAACTGCAGATGCTGTTCAATACACAAAAGGACACAAAGTGCTGGAATAACTCAGCAGGTAGTAGGGTCAAAACGTGGTCTCAGCAGGTCAGGCAGCTTCACCCTAGACCTTTAGAAAGGAGATGAGGAGGAATTTCATTATCAGAGGTTGATGAATCTGTGGAATGCATTGCCACAGACAGCCGTGGAGGCCAAGTCCATGGATATTTTTAAGCCGGAGTTTGATAGATTCTTGATTAGTAAGGTTGTCAAGGGTTACGGGGAGAAGGCAGGAGAATGGAGTTAAGGGGGAAAAGTAGATCGGCCATGTGTGAATTGCGGAGTAGACTGGATGGGCCAAATGGCCTAATTCTGCTCATAGACTGACGAACTTATGAACGTGAAACGTCACCTATCCATGTTCTCCAGAGATGCTGCCTGATCTGCTGAGTTACTCCAGATCTTTGTGCCCTGCTCTGTTGTGTCTCATTCTATTTCCATGCCTGTGTGTTTTCTGCACGCCATTGGGTGCCTGTTCGTAGTTCTGCATGGTGGTGGCATTATCTGCATGGGTTTACTTTTTCTGCCAATACTTGTAATGCATGGCGTCTCTGTGCAATATACAGTGAGGGTGCAGTGCGGAGTTAGATTGGAAGATATAAGTGGGTGGTGTTGCATTGTGGAACGTCAAACCAGGGCAGGACCTTCACAGTGAAAGGCAGGGCCCTGGGGAGTGTTGAAGAGCAGAGTGTTTTTTGACAACCATCTCCACTATGCTACTGTTGATAGTGAAGATGTGTTGTCAAAAATTGCAACAGGATCTTGATCGGTTGGGTAGGTGGGCTAAGGAAATTAATGCAGAGAAATCAAACGTTTTGTATTTTGGGAGGTCTAACAGGTACAGGGCCTACACAGTAAACAGCAGGGCCCTGGGGGATGTTGTAGATCAGAGCAATCTAGGAGTACAGGTACATGGTTCTCTGAAAGTGGCGTCACAAATAGACAGGGTGGTAATGAAGGCTTAGGGTACATTGGCCTTCATCAGCTGGCGCATTGAGTGTAGACGTTGGGAGGTCATTTTACAGTTGTACAATACGTTGGTGAGGTGGCATTTGGAGTACTGTGTTCAGTTTTGGTTGCTCTGCTATAGGAAGGATGTTGTCACTCTAAAGAGTGCAGAGCAGATTTACCACAATGTTGCCAGGACTCGAGGGCCTGAACTATAGGGAGAGGTTGGGCAGGCTAGGAATTTATTCCCTGGAGCGCAGGTACTGAGGAGTGATCTTATAGAGCAGCACAAGATTCAGTAGGAGAATAAACATAGTCTTTTTTTTCCCAGAGTGGGGGAACTACAAGAGGATTAGGTTTAAGGTGAGAGGGGAAAGATTTAATGGGAACCTGAGGGGCAACTTCTTCACACAGATGGTGGTGGGTATATGGAATGAGTTGTCAGAGGGGGTAGTTGAGGCAGATACTATAACAACATTGAAAAGACACCTGGATAGGCACATGGATAGGAAAGGTTTAGGGATGAAGGGCCTCGGCTATGAGGAGAGACTGAGCAGACTGGGGTTGTTTTCCCTGGAGCAGAGAAGGCTGAGAGGGGACATGATCGAGGTGTACAAGATCATGAGGGGCATAGATAAGGTAGATGGCGGGGAACTTCTTCCACTGGTGGAAGGTTCAACAACGAGGGGACATAGATACAGGGTAAGGGGAGGGAGGTTTCGGGGGGATGTGAGAAAGAACTTTTTCACCCAGAGGGTGGTTGGAGTCTGGAACTCACTGCCTGGGGTGGTGGTGGAGGCGGGAACACTCACAACATTTAAGAGGCATTTGGATGGGCACTTGAAATGCTACAACATTCAGGGCTACGGTCCAAATGCGGGAAAATGGGATTAAAATTAGACTGTGTTTGGTAACGGGCGGCACGGACACGATGGGCCGAGGGGCCTCTTTCTGTGCTGTTCTGTGCTCTATGACTCTATGACTCTAAGAATATAGGCCAAATGTGGGCAAGTGGAACAAGCTTAGATGGGGCATCTTGGTCAGCATGGACAACTTGGGCCATGACTAAGTGACTGAGTAAAGTTGGACATCGTTATGGATACTTGGTAGAGCAGATTAGCAAGTCAGGAATGCAGTAATGTTATAGGCTGATATACTGATAGTGAAGGAAATTATGTTTGATATGCAAACATTGATGAAGAGACAGGTGTGAGGGGCAATAGATGGGGGGGGGGGTGAGGGAAGGGCAGCCAGGGGAACAGATGGAGGGAGGAATGACCATGTGTCTCTCTCTCCCCACTCCCCCCAGCCCTTACTCCCCACTGCTTGGCTCCCCTTTCTCCCCACTCCTCTGGCACTCTCTCCTCACCCCTCCGTCCCTCTCTCTCCCCACCCCTACAGACCGTCGCTTCTCCCTCTCCCCTCCTCTAGCCTCTCTCCCCCCACCCTTCCATCTCTTCGTTCCCCCTCTCTTGCCATTCCTCCGGCCGCTGTGTCCCCAATCACAGGCTCTATGTCCTCACAGCTCTGCCCCCTCCCTTCCCACTCCTCTCTCTCTCTCTCTCTCTCTCTCTCTCCACTCCCCCAGCTCTCTCTCTCTCTCTCTCTCTCTCTCCCCCCCCCCCAGCTCTTTCTCTCTCTCCCCACTGCTCTCCCTACGACTGTTGCCTCTTTCTCTCTCTTTCTCTTGACCACATACACATGTACACTCATTCATACGGACACACGCAAGGACACGTGTACGTGTGCAGCAGATACACACGCTCACGCAGACACGTGCACACAGACACAGACCCCGCACATATTCGGACATGTAGAACACATGCACATAGACATACAGAGTCATACAGACACGCACACCACGCAGATCCACACACGTACAGACACATGTGCATGTGGACATGCATGCCACACAGATCCACACGCATACAGACACACGTGCACATGGACACACGCATGCTACATAGATCACACGCACACAGACATACGTGTGCAAATGGTTCGCCCATTCAGACTCCCCCCTCCCGTTCCCCTGTGTGCCTGCAGTGCCTCCCCTCACCCCCCCCCCCCCCCCCACACACAACCCACCTAACCTCTCACTTCTGTCACCTCTATTTTCTTTCCCTCACAGGCCCAAGGCCATGACTATCCGGTACAGCCCCAAGTACGCAGAGCTGCGAGACTGGCACCACGGTGTATCCGCTCGTGTCCTTAATGTAAACTAACTCCAAATGCCCGCGGAGAGGGAGGGCCTCCGGGATATCCGTGCCAGCCGCGCCGGGCTGTTTTGTGTTTGGATCTCACTTCTAATTTGCTTCGGTTTCTGGCTGACCCACTCCCCTCTTTTCAGAATCCCACCTCGTTTTACTAAAGGTAGAGTGGCAGACCCTCACCCTCACTAGTGCCAGGCCTGTAGAGCCACGACAGGTCGCAGTAGATCGTCTTGTACTTGGTGAAATGCCCTGTAGAGCCACGACAGGTCGCAGTAGATCGTCTTGTACTTGGTGAAATGCCCCTGGACGGGGTCTGGAAAGCCGCGGACGAGAGATAGGTGCATTTGAAGCCCGCTGACGCTAATTATTTCAAGGGAGAGGGAAAGGGGAGGGGGGGATGTTGGTGTAAGTGTAAGGCTCATCAGGCAAATTGGCATGGTGTTGGGAGGGGGGGGAGAGGCTGGTTTGTGTCTCCTCTTCCTCTCTCCCCCCCCCCCCCAGTCCCTTCTCGGCTTGGTGCACCAAGCTTTGCATCGGTCCATCGCTTCTGCTGTCTATTTGGATTGCTGGACGTTTAGGTCTAGTTTTATTATTTTGTAAGCTCGTAAATTACAGGAGCAGAATTAGGCCATTCGGCCCTACACCATTCAATAATGGCTGATCTATCTTTCCCTCTCAACCCCATTCTCCTGCCTTCTCCCCGTAACCCCTGTCAACATGGTCACCTATTTATTCATCCCACTGTCACCAACTTAATTTCATTTCATTCAGTGTTCATTCAGTGCAATGAATTTCATGCAGTAGCTCAAAAGAGATCAGGAGTCCTGGATATTAATACTTAAGCATTAAAAAAAATGATCGGTTGTAGTCTTTGCCTGCAAACAATTTGCCATTATTTGTCTGTACTGTTTACAATGCTACTTCGAGGGTGAGGGAGTTTACGTTCAATTTTAAGTTTATCATTGTCATGTGTGCAGTGAAAAGCTTTGTTTCGCACGCTATTAAATCAGATCAGGTAATACCACACATCAATACCATCAAGTCAAACTCGTGTACAATCGGTGGAGCCAAGGGGGAGGATGCAGAATGCAGAATATAGTTCTCAGCATTGTAGCGCATCGGTTCCATAGGCAAAGCGCAATGTCCACAATGGGGTAGGAACGCATCGAACAGAAAACTGGCCAGGTGCAACTTGAAAGCCTCCCCGCGGAATTTGCAGAGGGAACCTCCAGATTATTATTTTTAATCACTTCTTCAGATGGAATAGAGATTGTCTATTAAAGAGCAAATAACTTCAAGCTGCCATGAGTACTAGCTGATGCATCAAGCGTGTGTTTAGCCTGTAATATATTTGTATTATACTAAATAGATACTCATCTATATATGCTGGTTGCAGTTGGAAATTGTATTTTAATAAATGTGCGATAACTACAAAGCGTTTTTGTTTTAATGACTTCTGTATTTTGAGACGGTTGTTGAGCCTTTGATAACCTGTGCGGTGGGATCGACACAAAGTGCTGGAGTATCTCAGCAGGTCAGGCAGCACCTCTGGAGAGAAAGGATGGCTGAGGTTTCGGGTCGGGGCCCTTCTGCAGGCGGATGCCTCGAGATGTGTACAAACGGCTGCAGATGCTGTGAATCCTGTGCAAAAAAACACAAAGTGAAGGAGGAACTCAGCGGGTCAGGCAGCATCTCTGCAAACTCCCTTCCCCCCGCCTCCACCACTCGTCTGTGTTCACCTATTAGACAGACAGGCTCTGTCCTGCCCCCTCCTCTCTTCCAGCTTTCTTCCCCCCCCCCCACAACCAGCCTGTAGAAGGGTCCCGACCCAAAACATCATCCATCTATGTTCTCCACAGATGCTGTGTAAAAAGGAATTGCAGATGCTGGTTTATACCGAAGATACACAAAAGTGCTGGAGTAACTCAGGTGGTTGGGATAAAGGGCCTGTCTCCATGCTGTATAGCTTTATGACTCTCAGCACGCAAATATAGAGTTTTGAAAGTCACACAAGGAGGGATGGTTTTAAATACACATCTTTGTCCTCCACCCCTGGCAACGCATTCCGGGCACCCGCCACTCTCTGCGTAAAAGGTTTAAAGGAGGTGTGTGTGTGAGGCAGGTTTTTTACACGGAGGGGGGTGGGTGGCTGGAACGCACTGCCAGGGGATGGTGGTGGAGGCAGATACGATAGTGGCATTTAAAAGGCTTTTAGATCGGCACGTGGATATGCAGGGGATGGAGGGATAAGGATCACGTGCACGCAGAGGAGATCAGTTTAACGGCACCCACCATGTTTGGCACAGACCTCGTGGGCCAAAGCACATGTTACTGTGACGTATGGTCCTATGTACTGTCCTATGTATTTATTTAATTCCTCAAATTTAAGTTACCTCAAGTACCTTGGTGAGATTGAAACTCCTGTCTCTCCATCAGAGATCTTGTGTTTGATCTGCTCTGTGTTATCAGTGAACACCTTTTGTGTGTGAGGTTTCTATCTGACTGGCATCCCACGACACTGCCCGATCAGAGATGATCGCTGCCTCCCGTCTCCATTGCTTGTGCCGATATGTTTACGGATTCACCTGCACAGACAATCCGTAGGCAGAGAAGCAGTGGGGCGTACTCTGGTAAAATATTTTCATCTTCCTGTTCCTCCCTTGTCTGACACCTACAGGGAGAACGAGGCTGCAAATGGAGAGACGGGTCGCAGGTAAAACCCGGGAGAACCAGCTAGTTGTGTGATTTCACTGCAGCACCTCACTACCACACAGAGTGTGCAATATCTAACCAGCGCGCGGCATCGAGGAGGGAACGTGGTTGTAGATCACTGATTTCAATCTGAGGCCTAAGATGGCTGTTAGTTTAATGGAACAGTTTAGTGCAGGTTAGTTTATTATTGTCACGTGTACCGAGGTACAGTGAAAAGCTCTTTTGCTGTGTGCTATCCAGACAGCGGAAAGGCAATACATCATTACAATCGAGCCGTCCACCGTATACAGATACAGGATAAAGGAAATAACATTTAGCGCAAGATAAAGTCCGGTAAAGTCTGATTAAAGCCAGTCCGAGTGTCTCAATGGGTAGATGGGAGGTCAGGACCACTCTCTAGTTGAGAGGAGTCAGAGAGGTAACAATAACTTAAGGAAGAGAAACTCAAGGACGGGTCGCATCCCGGCCACTCCCTCTTCTCCCCTCTCCCATCAGGAAAAAGGTATAGATGTGTGAAAACGCACACCTCCAGGTTCAGAGACAGTTTCTTCCCAGCTGTTATCATGCAACGGAATCATCCTGCCACAACCAGAGAGCAGTCCCTGAGCTACTACCTACCTCTTTGGTGACCCTCGGACTATCCTTGATCGGACTTTGCCGGCTTTACCTTGCACTAAACGATATTCCCTCATCATGTATCTGTACACTGTAAATGGATCGATTGTAATCATGTTTTGTCTGTCTGCTGACTGGTTCACACGTAACAAAAGGTTTTCACTGTACCTCTGTACACGTGACAATAAACTAAACGGACCTTAATAATGAAGACACAAGATACTGGAGTCTTGAGAAAAACACCAAAGTATGAGAGCTGACATAGTTTTTGTTTGTGGCGAGGGCACCAGTCAATAGTTCAGGGTGAATAGTTACTGGAGGTACTGCCGATGGTTTATCATTGTCACGTGTACCAATCAATACACAGTGAAAAACTATCCAGTCAAATACCACACATGAGTACAATCAAGAAGTTGCACAAATACTTGTAGGAAAGAACTGCGGATGCTGGTTTAAAACTGAAGATAGACACAAAAAGCTGGAGTAACTCAGACCATCTCTGGAGAAAAGGAATCGGTGACGTTTGGGGTCGAGATCCTTCTTCAGGCAGAGTCAGGGGAAAGGGAAATGAGACATATAGAAGGCGATGGAGAGAGATATAGAACAATGAATGAAAGATATGCACAAAAAGTAACGGTTTTCTTTTTAGATTTAGAGATACAGCGCAGAAACAGGCCCTTCGGCCCACCGGGTCCACGCCGTCCAGCAATCCCCGCACAATAACACTATCCTACACACACTAGGGACAATTTTTACATTTACCCAGTCAATTAACCTACATACCTGTACATCTTTGGAGTGTGGGAGGAAACCCACGCAGGTCACGGGGAGAACGTACAAACTCCGTATAGTACAGCACCCGTAGTCAGGATCGAACCTGAGTCTCCGGCGCTGCATTCGCTGTAAAGCAGCAACTCTACCGCTGCGCCACCGTGCCGCTGTGGCAAAGAATTCCACCTGTGGCAGAGAAGTTGCTGTGGTTGGAGTTTTCACCTTTATTGAACTTCTTTCATTGTGACCAAGATCGATAATAGAGGAGGTGGTCCATTGTTAGCTGTGGGCCAGCTGAGAACGAGTACAGACAACAAAACTTACCAGGACGACAGTGAAACTAGTACAACGACTGGGGTGGGCAAGGGACAGAGAGAGAGAGAGGGGATGCAAGAGTTACTTGAAGTTAGAGAAATTAATAGTGAGAAATCAGTGAGGCCAAATGCAAATTGGAGGAACAACAGCTCATATTTCCCTTAGGCAGCTTACAACCCAGCAGTATGAACATTGACAACTGTATCATTGCTGCCTCCTGCATCCGTGCAGAACTCACTGACTTCACCGACTTCACCACTAACCTCCATCCTGCACTCAAATTCACGTGGGCCATTTCCGACATCTCCCTACCCTTTCTGGATCTCACCGTCTCCATCACAGGAGACCGACATCTACTACAAACCTACTGACTCCCATAGCTGTCTAGACTACACTTCTTCCCACCCTGCTTCCTGTAAAGACTCTATTCCCTACTCCCAATTCCTCCGTCTACGCCGCACCTGCGCCCAGGATGAGGTGTTCCATACTAGATCATCGGAGATGTCCTCATTCTTTAGGAAATGGGGGCTTCCCTCTTCCATTATAGATGAGGCTCTCACTAGGGTTCCCTCGATATCCTGCAGCTCTGCTCTTGCTCCCCCTCCCCCTCCCCCCATTCGCAACAAGGACAGAGTCCCCCTTGTCCTCACCTTCCACCCCATCAGCCGTCACATGCAGCATATAATCCTTCAACATTTTCGCCACCTCCAACGGGATCCCACTACTGGCCACATCTTCCCATCTCCACCCCTTTCTGTTTTCCGCAGAGACCGTCCCCTCCGCAACTCCCTGGTCAACCTGTCCCTTCCCACCCAAACCACCCCATCCCCAGGTACTTTCCCCTGCAACCACAGGAGAAGCAACACCTGTCCCTTTACCTCCCCCCTCAACCCCATCCAAGGACCCTGACAGTCTTTTCAGGTGAGGCAGAGGTTCACTTGCACCTCCTCCAACCTCATCTACTGTATCCGCTGATCCAGGTGTCAACTTCTGTACATCAGTGAGACCAAGCGCAGGCTCGGCAATCGTTTCGCTGAATACCTCCGCTCAGTCCGTCTTAACCTACCTGATCTCCCGGTGGCTCAGCACTTTAACTCCCACTCCCATTCCCAATCTGACCTTCCTGTCCTGGGCCTCCTCCATTGTCAGAGTGAGGCCCAGCGCAAATTGGAGGAACAGCGCCTCATATTTCGCTTGGGTAGCTTACACCCCAGCGGTATGAACATTGACTTCACTGACTTCAAATAGCCCTTGCTTTCCCTCTCTCTCCATCCCCTCCCCCTCCCCAGTTTTCCTACCAGTCTTACTGTCTCGGACTACATTCCATCTCTGCCCCGCCCACTCCCTTAACATCAGTCTGAAGAAAGGTCTCGGCCCTAAACATCACCCATTCCTTCTCTCAAGAGATGCTGCCTGAGTTACTCCAGCATTTTGTGTCTACCTTCAGTATGAACATTGATCTACTTGAATATTGCCCACTTGATATTTCTAAAGTGTAAAGAGTCAAAGCCCTTAAAGCAAAAATTCAGAAGTTGATCATTAGAAAGTCACGAAATGCTGGAGTAACTCAGCAGGTCGGGCAGCATCTCGGGAGAGAAGGAATGGGTGACGTTTCGGGTCGAGACCCTTCTTCAGACTGATGTCAGAGGGGCGGGACCCGCCCCCCTGACATCAGTCTGAAGAAGGGTCTCGACCTGAAACGTCACCCATTCCTTCTCTCCCGAGATGCTGCCCGACCTGCTGAGTTACTCCAGCATTTTGTGAATAAATCGATTTGTACCAGCATCTGCAGTTATTTTCTTATATTAGAAAGTCACAACTCAGGACAGGTAGATGTGTGGCATTTCCATTACACATGCTCCCTCTCAGCACCAGGGGGAGGTGTTGAGCAATTGCTGCGTTGGTTTGTGTCTATTCACAGGAGCTGAGCAACACCACCCTCTGCTGGCAGTATACAGTATCAATGCTGCTTCATAAAGTACAGATACATGGACCATACAACATGGAACAGCGAAGCCCAAAGCAGGGCCTTCGGCCCACAATGTCTGTGCCGAATATGGCACCATAACCAACTGTTATCTGCCTGCACATAATCTATATCCCTCCATTCCCTGCATATCCAAGTACCTATACAAAAGTCTCTTAAACGCCATTATCGTATCTGCCTCCACCACCACCCTCAGCAGCACGTTCCAGACACTCATCACCCTCTGCGCCAAACATTGCGCCACATTGCTCTGTCTGTGTGTGTGGAGTTTGCACGTTCTTCCTGTGATTGCGTGAGTTTCCTCCGGGTGCTCCGGTTTCATCCCACAAACCAACGATGTACGTTAGGTGCATACGTTAGATGCAGGTTAATTGACCTCTGCAAAATTGCCCATAGTGTGTAGACAGTGGATGAGAAAGTGGGATAACATAGAACTAGTGTGTAAGGGTGATCGATGGCCAGTGGATCGATGGCCGAAGGGCCTGTTTTCGTGCTGCATCTCTAAACTACAATTAATAATTTAGCACAAAGTGTGACTATTCAAAGTATAAAACTACAAAATGGCATTCAAATTTTAAGAATTATTTCTCATCTGTGTTTACCGTGAATGGCTGCCAGTGAGCCTCCGATCTTGGTCACAATGAGAGAAGTTCAATAAAGGTGAAAACTCCAACCACAGCAACTTCTCTGCCACAGGTGGAATTCTCTGCCACAGAAGGCAGTGGAGGCCAATTCACTGGAAGTTTAAGAGAGTTAAATTTAGCTCTGAGGGCTAACGGAATCAAGGGATATGGGGGAAAAAGCAGGATCGGGGTACTAATTTTGGATGATCAGCCATGATCATATTGAATGGCCTACTCCTGCACTTATTTTCTATGTTTTCATGGCTCCATCCTTAATTAACGATGGTTGCAATTAAATAGAGTGGCAAATTGACACTAAGAGAGGGCTTTAACAACTGGAAGCTAAGGATAGCGGAGTCAGGGGGTATGGGGAGAAGGCAGGAACGGGGTACTGATTGAGAATGATCAGCCATGATCACATTGAATGGCGGTGCTGGCTCGAAGGGCCGAATGGCCTCCTCCTGCACCTATTGTCTATTGTCTATTGTCTATGGTTTGGAGTGACAGATGGAGTCAGTGGAAGGGGGTTGGTTTGTGTGATGGACTGGGAGAATCCGAGGGTCTCCAATGAGGTAGATGGTAGCTTGGGACCGCTCCCTAGTTGGTCGTGCAGTGCTACTGATACCCACAGTTTAACACCTACCGCTGATTGTTGACGTACGCACGCTACACTTTGATGCCCGCTCGCCCCATCCTTATTAGAACACACTTTCATTTAGCCAGCAAGCAAATCATGTGACTGCTAGGTTTTATTTAACTCCTCATTCTATCACTCTCTCCCTCCTGCACCAATCATTTTTATTGAACTCTTCCTTCTAACCCTCCTTCTATCAGGTTCCTTCTATCCCTCCCTCCCTCTTGAATGCGTCACTTTTATTCAACAGTTCCTTCTAACTCTCTCTCCCTCCTCCTCTAAACACTTTAAGTTAACTCTTCCTTCCATTCCTCTCTCCCTCCTGTACTAATCAGGCTTCCCCCTCACTCACTCATCGAAGCCGTCACGTCCCTCCTGTTGGAAGTGCTTCTCAGTTGGTGAGGTGGGAAAGTAACGGTGCACTCACCCCACCATCACACCCACTCCCACCCTCCCCTCACCCTCACCCCCACTCCCACACTCCCCTCACCCTCACCCTCACCCCCCTGCCACTGCAACCCCTCTCTTCCGCAGAATGACTTGACTATTCTCTTTGCCCGTGAAAGCATGTTGGAGATCACGGACGCCTCTCCCAGTGGACGGCCGGTTACCGAGGCGACTGCCGGCGAGCCTGGCACCCGTGCCCCTCCGGTACGCACGGTCGCCACCCAGACTGGTGAAGACCTTACGCCCTCCGGCCCGGACTCTGGGCTGAGGCCTGCTGTTCGGGGCACCACCGTGGAGAGGTACAGGACGAGCCTGGGATCTGCCCGCGTTGTGCCCGGCCCTCTGTGGCATGGTTAATCGGTGTGAGGAGGGTGGGGGCAGCACAGAGAGAGGTTGGGGCAGCAGAGCCTCATCAAGCAAGTGATAGGTGGATACAGGGGAGGATGAGGTTTGATCAGCAGGTGGGTGGCGTAAGTGACGCTAATGAGAGGTAAAAAAGGAACAAATGGGCATTGGATGAGATCAGATCTGTTGTAAAGGTGCAATCCTTAGATATATAGTTGGTAGAGCTACTGGCTCACAGCGCCAGAGACCCCGGTTCTCGGGTGTGATGTGGGCCAAACGGGGGCAAATGGTGACCAGCTTAGATGTGGCATCATGATTGGCATGGACGAGCTGGGCCGAAGGGCCTGTTTCTGTGCTATATGAATCCATGACTGCAGGAAGCAATTATCCAGATCTGAATTTCCTGAACATGAGGTTTCCTTTAAATGCAAGACCCTCTGCAACAATGATGCTTATATTCAAAACATGTGTTAAGTTTGGTAATATGCTTTAAAAAAAATGTTTCTAAAAGTCTTCTTTTTCTCCTTTCCTCTCGTTCCAATGTTGTCTGCTTTGGAAGTTTGCCTTCCGATGGGAATGAAGGCAAACATTCTGTGCCTGCTTCTGTTCCTCTAACCTCACCGGCACCAATCAGCCCATCTACCGGCCTGTCCCCTTCCTGCTATCTCTCAACTCCACTTTCTCTCCGGTACAGATACATCAACCATTTGAAGTTGGAAAAAGTCATGATTTTCTTCATTTAGTTAATAAAGCTGGGGTGTAGGAAAGAACTGCAGATGCTGGTTTACACCGAAGATAAGCACAAAGTGCTGGAGTAACTCAGCTGGTCAGGCAGCGTCTCTAGAAAACACGGAATAGGTGATGTTACTGTTCGAGACGCTTCTTCAAGACTTCTTCAGCGGGATGGTTCTGGGACGCCAGAACTAACTGTTGAGCCTTCCCGAGGTGTCGGCCTAACTCAAGGAAACACAAACTAACTGTTGAGCCTTCCCGAGGTGTCGGCCTAACTCAAGGAAACCCAAGTGAAGGGAGGTGCCCACTTGATAACACCAATGATGCACTGGCATCGACATGCCTAGTTTAAGCTGTCCCATAGTTTAAATGTGTAAAGGCATTTTAGATTCTCTTGTGGGATTGGGTTTCTTGATTAAACATTTATCTTGTTGTTTGTTCACATGTCGATAGCTTATTACTGAATTATGACGTTAATTTTAGTTTTAGTTTTAGAGATACAGCGCGGAAACAGGCCCTTCTGCCCACCTAGTCCGCACTGACCAGCGACCCCCGTACACTAGCACCATCTTACATTTATACCAAGCCAATTAAACTACAAACCTGTACGTCTTTGGAGTGTGGGAGGAAACCAAAGATCTCGGAGAAAACCCACGCAGGTCACGGGGAGAACGTACAAACTCTGTACAGACAGCACCCGTAGTCAGGATCGAACCGGGGTCTCTGGCGCTGTAAGGCAGTAGCTCTACCGCTGCACCACTGTGCCGCCCCAATAGTTATGGTCCCGTGGAGCATGTGTGCTGAGGCAATTTAGATTCTGCCATGGCATTCGGCTTGGTTTTCTTGAGTGAGCGCTTATCCTGGTGTTGTACGGCAAGTTTTAACAGTAATTGGTGAACATGATGCCAAGATAAACTAATGTCATCTGCCTGCACTTGGTCTATATCCCTCCATTCCCTGCAGATCCATGTGCCTATCGAAAAGCTTCTATTGTGTCTTCCTCCACTAGCAACCCTGGCATTTCAGGCCCCCACTGCTCTCTGTGTAAATATTTTACATTTTGCAACTCTCACTTACCAACATGCCCCATCTACGCTAGTCCCACCTGCCTGCATTTGGCCCATATCCCTTTAAACTGATGCTATCCATGTACCTGTCCAAATGTTTTTTAAACGCTGTGATAGTCCCTGCCTCAACTACCTCCTCCGGCAGATTGTTCCATACACCCACCACCCTTTGTGTAAAAAAGGTTGCCCCTCAGGTTCCTATTAAAACTTTGCCCCCCTCACCTTACACTTATGTGCTCTAGTTGTTGATTACCCTACTCTGGGTAAAAGACTGTTCACATACCCTATCTAATCCTCTCATGATATTATGCTCCTCTATAAAATTACTCCTCAGCCTCCTGCGCTCCAAGGAACAAAGCCCTAGCCCGGCCAACCTCTCACTATAACTCAGAACCTTGAGTTATAGCGACATCCCCTAGAAATCTTCTCTGCACCCTTTCCAGATTAGCAGTCATTGCAGAGAATCGACAGGAAAATAGATGAACCAGCAGGGCGGATCAGCGGTAGAGTTGCTGCCTTAATGCACCAGAGACGGGGCCGATCCTGACTACTAGTGCTGGCTGTACAGAGTTTGTACGTTCTCCCTGCGACTGCGTGGGTTTTCTCTGGGTGCTCCAGATTCCTCCCACATTCCAAAGATGTACAGGTTTGTTGGTTAATTGCCCTCTGTAAATTGTAAATTGTCTCTAAACTCTAAAGAAAACTTTTAGAACCCCAGCTGAGTTGACCAGTGAATCTACTGATGTATTGCATACACTGATAAGTATTGCCTACACTGATTGAAAATCATCATTGTGCTTTACTTTAGACTTGAGAGATACAGAGCACCAAAAAACATGCCCTTTGGCCCACCTTTCAGGCCAGCCACCGCCCTGTACACGAGCATTATCCTACACACTAGGAACAATTTACGATTTTACCAAAGCCAATTAACCTACAAATCTGCATGTCTTTGGGATGTGGTACGAAACCGGAGCACCCGGAGGAAACCCAAGCTGTCAAGGGGGGACGTGCAAACTCCACACAGACAGCACCCGTTGTCAGGATTGAACCTGGGTCTCTGGTGCTGTAAGACAGCAACTCTACTGCTGCGCCACCGTGCTAATACAATCCTGTATTTCAAATGAGGAGCACTGTTTAAAGATGTTTCTGGTCCACCTGCTGAATTGTGACCGAGGGGTGTGGGGCATGTTTTGTTCCGAACAAGTCACATTGAAGATGGCAGAAAGGCAATAACACTCGCGTGTGGAATTTCTTTAGATAGAGGGTGGTGAATCTGGGGAATTCATTGCCACATTCAGCGGTGGAGGCCAAGAAGGGGGTAGGGGGAGGGGAGAGTGGGGGTGGGGGGGGAGGGGAAAGTGGGGGTGGGGGGAGGGGAAAGTGGGGGTGGGGGGAGGAGGGGGAGAGTGGGGGTGGGGGGAGGGGAAAGTGGGGGTGGGGGGAGGAGGGGGAGAGTGGGGGGAGGGGGAGGGGAGAGTGAGGGAGGGGGAGGAGGGGGTGGGGGGAACAGTGGGGGTGAGGGGGAAGGGGGAGGGAGGTGGGGGTCAGGAGAGGGGGAGGGGGGAATAGGGGTGGAGGCAGGGCTGGGGGAGTGGGGGTGGAGGCAGGGGAGGGACAAGTGTGGGTGGGGTAGGGGGGATGGAGTGGGTCAGTGGGGGGAGGACGGGGGGATAAGGGGGATTGAGTGGGGGAGGGTTGAGGGTGCTACACCAATACAGGAGAGGCTTTGAATCCAGGGCTCACTCAGTGATGACACCCTCTCCCCTTCCCTGTTCCCCCTCTACGAGGAATGGGCCCAATGGGTCCACTTGGTCTAGTAAGTAAATAAAATAAAGAGAGGTATAGATAGTCAGAACCTTTTTGTCCCAGGTAGAAAAAAATCAAATACTAGAGGAGAAAGCTTTGAGGTTTGAAGGGCAAAGTTTACAGGAAAATGCGCGGGGCAATTTCTTTACAGAGAGAGTGGTGGGTGCCTGGAACATGCTGCCAAGGGGTGGAGGCAGATATGATAGTGATATTTAAGAGGCATTTAGATAGTCACGTGGATATGCAGGGAAAGGAGGGATATGGATTATGTGCAGGCAGGAGAGAGTTGGTCGGCATCATGTTCAGCACAGACATTGTGGGCCGAAGGGCCTGTCCTCTGCTGTACTGCTCGACAGTGCATTCAGAAAGTATTCAGACCCCTTCACTTCTAGGTTCATCCTGTTTCCATTGATTATCCTTGAGATGTTTCTACAACTTGATTGGAGTCCACCAGTGGTAAATTAAATTGATTGGACAGGATTTGGAAAGGCACTCACCTGTCTATATAAGGTCCCACAGTTGACAGTGCATGTCAGAGCAAAACCCAAGCCATGAAGACGAAGGAATTGTCCGTAGACCTCCGAGACTGGATTGTGTTGAGACACAGATCTGGGGAAGGGTAGAAAACAATTTCTGCAGCATTGCAGGTCCCGAAGAGCAGAGTGGCCTCCGTCATTCTTAAATGGAAGAACTTTAGAACCACCAGGACTCTTCATAGAGCTGGCTGCCCGGCCAAACTGAGCAATCGGGGGAGAAGGGCCTTGGTCAGCGAGGTGACAGAGCTCCAGAGTTCCTCTGTGAAGATGGGAGCACCTTCCAGAAGGACAACTATATCTGCAGCACTCCACCAATCAGGCCTTTATGGTAGTGGCCAGACGGAAGCCACTCCTCAGTAAAAGGCACATGACAGCCCGCTTGGAGTTTGCCAAAAGGCACCTAAAGGACTCTCAGACCATGAGAAACAAGATTCTCTGGTCTGATGAAACCAAGATTGAACTATTTGGCCTGAATGCCAAGCGGCACCACTCATCACCTGGCCAATGCCATACTTACGGTGAACCATGGTGGTGGCAACATTATGCTGTGGGGATGTTTTTCAGTGGCAGGAACTGGGAGACTAGTCAGGATCGAGGGAAAAATGAACGGAGCAAAGTACAGAGAGATCCTTGATGAAAACCTGCTCCCGAACGTTCTGAACCCCAGACTGGGTCAGAGGTTCACCTTCCAACAAGACAACGAACCTAAGCACACAGCCAAGACAACGCAGGAGTGGCTTCGTGACAAGTCTGTGAATGTCCTTGAGTGGCCCAGCCAGAGCCCGGACTTGAACCCGATCGAACATCTCTGGAGGGACCTGAAAATATCTGTGCATCGATGCTCCCCATCCAACCTGACAGAGCTTGAGTGGATCTGCAGAGAAGAATGGGAGAAATTACCCAAGTACAGGTGTGCCAAACTTGTAGCGTCATACCCAAGAAGACTTGAGGCTGTAATCGCTGCCAAAGGTGCCTCAACAAAGTATTGGGCAAAGGGTCTGAATACTTATGTAAATGTGATATTTCAGTTATATTTTTTTAATTTGCAAAAATTTCTAAATACCTGTTTTCGCTTCTTCATTCTGGGGTATTGTGTGTAGATTGACGATTTAAAAAAAAAGAATTTAATTCATTTTAAAATAAGGCTGTAAAGTAACAAAATGTGGAAAAAGTGAAGGGGTCTGAATACTTTCTGAATGCACTGTATGTTTCAAAATTGTCCAATAATTAGCATCAACTGCGCCCAACTTATTGAACAACATAGATGCTTGACTCTCGCAGATTTCAAGGTGGCACAGTGGCGCAGCGATAGAGCTGTTGTTGCCTTACAACGCCAGAGACCCAGGTTCAATCCTGATTACGGGTGCTGTCTGTGCGGAGTTTGTACATTCTGCCTGTGACCGCGAGGATTATCGGGTGCTCTGGTTTCCTCCCTCACTCCAAAGATGTACAGGTTTATAGGTAAATTGGCTTCTGTATAATTGTCCCTAGTGTGTCGGGCAGTGCCAGTGTACGGGGTGATTGCTAGTACCGACGAGCAATCCGGGTACCCGGTGGGCCGAAGGGCCTGTTTCCATGCTGTATCTATAAAGTCTAAAGTAAATCAAATGCATCTTTTAAGTGCGTGATTTTGGATGCACATCCCAAACTGGTGTTGCATTTCTACATGTTGTGTATTCTGTTTCATTTTCTCTCTGCCTATCCTTCATCTCTTTCTTTTCATCCCTTCAGAAAGATCTGCTTGGACAATCCTTTAGATGCTTTACCCAAGTGTGCTCCACACCCACCTCCACTCTGCCGTGACCCAAGGGCCAATGCCCACGTTGCTTCTCTTTCTGCTGTAAAGATCGGTAAAGCTAGGTAGTGTTGATCATTATCCTGCTTCTCCCGTCTTGTGATCGATCGCTGCCTTTGCAAATATGTTGGGACCTGGAGGAAAGTGCATTCTCAAGTATTCATATATTCTCATGAAGCCGTCCTCGGTGTACTGATACGGGTAAAAGGTACAACATTTAGTGCGAGATTAGAGCTGGAAAGGGTGCAGGGAAGATTTACGAGGTTGTTGCCAGAACTCAAGGGAGAGGTTGAGCAATACGAGGACTCTATCCCTTGGAGGGCATTAGGATGAGGGGTGATCTCATAAAGGTGTATAGAATCATGGGAGGAATAGATCAGGTAGACGCACAGAGTCTCTTGCCCAGAGTAGGGGAATCAAGAACTAGAGGGCAGAGGTTTAAGGTGAAGGGGAAAGATTTAATAGGAATCTGAGGGGTAACTTTTTCGCACAAAGGTGGTGGGTGTATGGAACGAACAACCAGAGGAGATGGTTGAGGCAGGAACTATCGCAAAGTTTGAGAAACATTTGGACAGGTACATTGGATAAGATAAGTTTAGAGGGATTTGGGCCAAACGCAGGTAGGTGGGGCTAGTGGGACATGTTGGTCAGTGTGGGGATTGGGCTGAAGGGCCTGTTTCCACGCTGTATAACTCTGTGAATAAGAGTAAAGCAGATAAACGGAATGGTCTTTGATTGTGAATCCCTGTGTATGGAGCTGTACCCCCTTTCAATAAAGGGCAGGCTTGCAAATCTAGAGGTAGGAGACGGTATGGAACAAATCAGAGCCATCACCGATGACGAAGAAAAGGTGGAGCCCACAATGGTCAATTGTTGTCTGTGAAAGGGGTGATAACGAAGGGATACCAACAGTAAAACTAGTATTACGACTTGGGGGGGGGGGGGGGGGGTGAGGGTGGGTTGGAGAGAGAGGGAATGGAAGGGTTACTTGATATTTGCGAAATCAATATTAGTACCACTGGGCTGTAAGCTGCCCAAGCGAAATATGAGATGCTGTTCCTCCAATTTGCATGAGGCCTCACTCTGGTAGTGGAGAAGGCCCAGAACAGAGAGGTCAGTATGGGAATGGGAAGTGGAGTTTGGATATGTTATCTGTATGCGGAGGATGGCTTGATTGTAATCATGTATAGTCTTTTATTTGACTGGATTGAACACAACAAAAAGCTTTACATTGTACTTTGGTACACATGACAATAATAAACTAAACTAGACATGAAGGAGAACTCTTTGAAATACAGGTTATGCGAGAGGAAGATCTTTCTGGAAACATTTCTATCTGAGGTTAGATGGTGTGTTTTAGGTTTATATTGCCATGTGTACCGTGGTATGGTGGAAAGCTTTTGCATGCTATCCAATCAGACCAGATAATACAGTAAATAAATACAATCAAGTCAAACTCAAGTACAGTAGGCAGAGCAAAGAGAAAGATACAGAGTGCCGCATATAGTTCTCAGCATTGTAGTGCACCAGTTCCATAGACAAAGTCCAATGTCCTCAATGGGGTCGAGGTGAATGGGACAGTGCCCTAGCATATCAGAAGCCTGATAACAGAGGGGAAGAAGCTGTTCCTGAATCTGGAGGTGCGCGCTTTCAAGCTTCTGTATCCCCTGCCGGATGGGAGCAGGGAGGGGAAGGAATCACTGGGGTTGGGACAAGTCTTTGATGCAAGTGGGTCTCTTTCCACCCTGTTGTGCTCTTCTGTGTAAAGATTCTTCAGAGGCGTGGAAGCCAAGGTTACAGAGATGCCTCCACTCTTGCCGAGCACTCTGCCCGGTGTTACTGGAGACACCCCTCACCCGGTAGACTCTGGGAAATGTACAGTGGCCGTACAGACCTGTGACGTCCTGGTGCCTGGCGACGCATCGAACACCCCACTCTCCGTCAGAGCCGTGGACCCCACCGTCCATGCTCCACCCCTCTCCACCAGGTACAGTGAGCGAGGTCCAGCGTGAATCCCAGTGTGCAGGAGGGAACTGCAGACGCTGGTTTACACCAAGACAGACACAAAATGCTGCAGTAACTCAGCGGGCCAGGCAGCATCTCTGGAGCATAAAGGAATAGATGGAGTTTTGGGTCGCGACCCTTCTTCAGACTGAGGGTCAGGGGAGAGGGAAGTTGGGGGGGGCAAAGAACAAAAGAATGAAAGGTATGAAAAAAGCAAATTAAGGCCAGCAGGGATGATCACGGAAAGGTGGAGCCCACAATGGTCCATTGTTGGCTGCTCAAGAGTTGATAACAAGCGGATATGAACAGTGGAACTAAGCAGGACAACAGTGAAACTAGTAGGATGACTGTGGTTGGGGGGGGGGGGGGTAACAGGGAGGGGGAGAAGTGTGAGCTGGTGGTTTCTTCCCTTTAAGAACAGAGAAGGTTAACATACAGTATAAGTTCATAAGACATAGGAGCAGAACCAGGCCATTTGGCCCATCGAGACTACTCCACCATTCAGTCATGGCTGATCCATCTTTCCCACTCAACCCCCTTCTCCCCATAACCTATGCAGGCATAAGGAACTACAGATGGGTCTGACCCAAAACGTCGCCTCTCCATTTTGTCCAGAGACGCTGCCTGAGGCACTGCCTTGCTCCAGCACTTTGTATTTAATTTAGTTTAGTTTAGAGATTGAGCGTGGAACCAAGCAAGCCCTTTGGACCACCGAGTCCGCGCCGCCCAGCAATCATCCGTTGGCACTGGTACATTACACAGGGATATCCGGACACATAGGGATCCCTACACACATTGGGACTATTTTACAGAAGTCAATTAACCTACAAGCCCGAAGGAAGGAACTGCAGACACTGGTTTCTACCAAAGATAGACACAGAGTGTTGGAGTAACTCTGCGGGTCAGAGCAGCATCTCTGGAGAAACACCACCCGTCCATCTCCTCCAGAGACGTTGCCTGACCCGCAGAGTTACTCCAACACTCTGTGTCTAACGTACAGACCTGCATGTCTTTGGAATGGCTCAGCTGGTAGTTGCTGCCTCACAGTGCCAGAGACCCGGGGTCGACCCTGACCTCGGGTGTTGTCTATGTGGAGTTTGCACGTTCTCCCTGCAACAACGTGGGGTTTTTTCCCGGTGCTCCGGTTTCCTCCCAATGACGTGCAGGTTTGTAGGTTAATTGGCTTCAGTAACATTGTAATTTGTCCCTAGTGCTTCTGTACGGGGATCGCTGGTCGGCGCACAATGCTTGTCATTGCTTCTTCATGTCATTTTATCACAACAGAATCCATATATCTTTCTCTTTTCTTTCTTCCTTTCTTGGTCCCTTCCTTTCTTGGTCCCTTCCTCTCTGTCCCTTTCTCTCTGCCCCTCTCTTTCCCACACCACCTTTCCACTCTCCTTTCCCCCTTCTCTCCCTCCTCTTGACCCCCTCTTGCCACTCTCTCCCAATCTTGTGCTGTCACCCTTACCCACTCCCCACTCCCCCTCTCTCTCCCCCCCCCATCTCTCTCGCGCTCACCCTCTCTCCCCCTCTAACCCCCGCCCCTCTCTCTCGAATCGTCACGACCATCTGTTCTCTCTCATTCCTTTTTCTTGCTTTCCCTCCTCTCTCTCATACCCCCTCACTCCCTCCCTCTCTTCCCCTCTCTAACCTCCCGCCCCTCTCTCATTCTCTCCTCTCTCCATCTCTCTCTTTTCCCCCTTTCTCTCCTTCCTCTGTCCCTGTATTCCACTGCCTTTCCCCCCTCTCTCTTCCCCTCCCCTCTGTTTCCCTCTCCCTCTCCCACGCCCTCTCCCTCTCCCACACCCTCTCTTCCCCCTCTCCCCATCTCTTTTCCTCCCTCTCTCTCTCTCCCTCCCCCCTCTCTACACCCTCTCCCCCATCTCTCTCTTTTCCTCCCTCTCTCCCCCTCTCTCTGTCCCTCATTCCCACTCTCTCACAACCCCACTCTCCCGTCTGCCTTTCCCCCCTCTGTTTCCCCCCACCCGTCCCCTCTGTGTTTCTCTCACCCCTCCCCCTGTCTCACTCTACTCCTCTGGTGCTCAGGACACGTTGTGAGAGCCCATTGGAAGCTCTCCCCAGGGCAACCTCTCGCTCCCCTGTCTGGAAGCAGAGCCCCAGGGTCAGGATTGCAGCCGCCGCCATCACCGCTGTTCTCTCGGCCCAGACCAGGTAGAATGAGACTCAGCCCAGCCCCACCTTCCAGCCCGGCCTTCCCTCTCAGCCCCCCCCTGCACCAGTGCAGCAGCAGCAGCGCATGGAGCCTTGGCAGTAATGCAGTTACAGCATCAGAAGGAATGAGGCATTGGAGGTCAGACAGCCCCAGAGCAGATCATAAGTTCTAGGAGCAGAATTAGGACATTCGGCCGGTCAAGTCCACTCCGCCATTCAATCATGGCTGATCTATCTTTCCCTCTCAACCCCATTCTCCTGCCTTCTGCCCATAACCCCTGACACCTGTGTTAATCAAGAATCTACCAATCTCTACCTTGAAAATATCTGTTGACGGCATCCACAGCCTTCTGTGCCAGTAAATTCCACAGATTCACCACCCTCTGACTAAAGAAATTCCTCCTCATCTCCTTTCTAAAGGTACATCCTTTTATTATGAGGCGGTGGCCTCTGGTCCTAGACTCTCCCACTAGGGGAAAAATCCTCTCCACATCCACTCTATCGAAGCCTTTCATTATTCAGTAAGTTTCAATGAGGACCCTCCCCTCATCCTTCTAAACTCCAGCGAGTACAGGCCCAGTGCTGACAAATGCTCATCACAGGTGCTAGCACAGTTGCTACTCGGGTAGATATTAGATCTACCCTGAAGACTACCCCAAGAAGTGTAGGAAGGAACTGCAGATGCTGGTTTATACCGAAATTGGTGAAACTATTGACACTCTGGCGCTGCTTGTGGGATCTTGCTGTGTGAAAACGGATGGCTGCATTTGACCGAGAGCCAGTGCAACACTTCAACAATGCATTACCTCCCACTGCAGTCGTAGCTCTGAAAAAGTCACTGTGTAAATGCAATAACTAAACGTGTCTTCCATCAAGTCAGCACAGACAAGTTGAGCCGAAGGGCCTTTTTCCGTGCTGTTGGACTCTCGATGGGGTATTTACTCTCTTTCATGGAAGGCCATGATATTCCTTTTCCATGGATAGTCTGTGATAGTCATTCAGCAGGGAAGCAGACCCCTCAATAGGATGAAATACGGTCTTTCACTCTCCTCCATCCAGGCCCACAATCACTTTTTTCCCCTACAAAAGTCCAAATATCCGTCTATTGGCTCAGAACATATCTGTGCATAAAATCATGAGGGGAATAGATAGGGTGAGTGCAGAGAGTCTTTTGCCCAGAGGAAGGGAATCCAGAACCAGAGGACATAGGTTTAAGGTGAGCGGGGCAGGAACTAATAGGAACCTGAGGGGCAACTTTTTCACACAGAGGTTGGTGGCCAGAGGAGGTAGTTGAGGCAGGTACTGTCGCCAGATTTAAAAGACACTTGGACATGTACAGGGATAGGAAAGTCTTAGAGGGAGGTGCCAAACATGGGCAAATAGAGTAGCGCTAGATGGGGCATGTTGGTTGAATGGATGAGTTGGGCTGCAAGGCCTGTTTCCATGCTGTATGACTGTGACTGATCACGCTATAAAACAGAACATAGAAAAGTACAGCACAGGAACGGGCTCTTCGGCCCGCAATATCTGTGCTGAACATGATGCCAAAACCAACTCTTAACTGCTTGCACATAATCCATATCCACCCATTCCCCACATATCCATGTTTCTCTCCAAAAGTATCTTAAACGCCACTGTCCTTTCTGCCTCCACCACCACCCCTGGCAGTGCGTTCCAGGGTCCCACCACCCTGTGAAAAAAAAACGTGCCCCGAACACCTCCTTTAAACTTTGCCTCTCTCACCTCAAAGCTCTGCCCTGAGTCTTTGACGTTTCCACTCTGGGACAAAGTGTTCTGACTTTCAACCCTATGCCTCTCAATTTTATTTAACTGATTTAAATGTTTTATTTTCAAAGAAATAAAATGTCTCTCTTCGTTTTCTGTTTTGTTGAGCTTTTTTTTTTGCATATTCTTCTCTTCACCCTTCTGATGCTTCTACTTTCTTTCTTTCACTTCTTTCTCTTCTGCTTTTACGGGGCAATGAATGGCCGGTGGCCCCAGGCTGTCTGATCCCATCGTGTCCTGCTCTCTACTGGATGCTCTGCTCATTACCCCGGTTACCGAGCCTCCCGCTGCACTCTGTCAGCTGCCCCAACGGCGGTCCACACGTTCCCTCTCCGCACAGAAGGGCAAGAGGTAAGAGAGAGCCTGGGGCAGCTTACAACCCAGCGGTGTGAATATTGACTTCTTTAACTTCATTTAACCCTCACTTTCCCTCTCACTCCGTTCCTCCCCCACCCTATTTCTCTGACTAGTTTCAATGTCCTCCTATTAATTTTACTCCCGATTAACTTTTCATAGGCACGACCCATGAACGCAAGCATGCCATATGTCCCGCTGAGTTACTCCAGCATTTTGTGTCTATCTTTGGTTTAAACCAGCATCTGCAGTTCCTTCCTACACGTACCATGTGCCTCCTTTACCACTCTACTTAAAATAAATGATTCGGAGAACTAGGGTTTGTTTGCCTCGTTGTCACCTTCCCCTCAGCCAACAATGAACCATTGTTGGAAGGAACTGCAGATGCTGGTTTGCATTGAAGGTAGACACAAAATATTGGAGTAACTCAGCGGGACAGGCAGCATCTCTGGAGAGAAGGAATGGGTGACGTTCTGAGTCTGAAGGGTCTCGTTGTGTGCATGCTGCCCTAAAAGCATCGCGACATTCACCCTACTCACCCTCACTTGGGCCATGTTTCTTTTCACCAAAAATAAGTTCCATGAGTGCCATTGCCCAAAGTGTTTGAGGTTTAACACACATCTGTAATTAATAACTTCTGCTCAGGTTTTTTCTTGTGATATAAGTGGCATGTTGCAAACAGTTTTCCAATAGTCTAGTTTTGTCTAAAGATACGGCGCGGAAACAGGCCCTTCGGCCGACCGAGTCCGTGCCGACCAGCGATCACTGTACACTAGCACTATCCTACATGCTAAGGACAATTTTTACCAAAGCCAATTAACCTACAAACTCTTTGGAGTGTGAGAGGAAACCGGAGCACTCGGAGAAACCCACACGGTCATGGGAACCGTATGAATGACAGCACCCGTGGTCAGGATTGAACCCGGATCTCTGGCGCTGTAAGGCAGCAACTCTACCGCTGCACCACTGTGCCACCCCTGAAGAAGGTTCCCGACACAAAACATCGCCTCTCCCGGGTCCTCCGAGGATGCTGCCTGACCCGCTGCGTTACTCTGGCATTTTGTGTTGCTTTTATTATGTGTGTTACGTGTCTGTGCGTTGTTTATGAGTCTGTACGTTTGTATATATATATATATGTGTGTGTGTGACTGTGTCTTTAAAGCATCCAGCCACATCTGATTTTATGACCCCCGTGTTAGTTTACAAAAACTGAATTCCTGTTTGGGATTAGCCAAAACTGTGACTTACACTCTGAGCAGCTGAGAGGTGCAGTGTTACTGCATTAAATGGACGTTTGCGGAATGCACATTCTTGGTTCATTAAGCGGAGGGCAGGTGCTCTACAGATCAGGGCCCCTCACAGATCCCATGTGAGAAACCTGGAGGCTGAGCACTTCAACTCCCCCTCCCACTCCCAGTCTGTCCTTTCTGTCATGGGCCTCCTCCAGTGCCATAGTGAGGCCCACTGGATATTGGAGGAACAGCACCTCATATTTCGCCTGGGCAGCTTGCAGCCCAGTGGTATGAACATTGACTTCTCCAACTTTAGATAGTTCCTCTGTCCCTCTCTTCCCCTCCCCCTTCCCAGATCTCCCAATGTCTTCCTGTCTCCACCTATATCCTTCCTTTGTCCCGCCCCTCTGACATCAGTCTGAAGAAGGGTCTCAACCCGAAACGTCGCCCATTCCTTCTCTCCTGAGATGCTGCCTGACCTGCTGAGTTACTCCAGCATTTTGTGAATAAATACCTTCGAGTCAGGGAGGGGATCGATGTGCCACTGCCTCATCTCAATCTTATCCCAACGTTTATGAGAGGAAACGAACAAGGTAGCCTCCTGAAAAATAAGTAATTGGGAATGAGGAGTCCATTATATTCTCCTGTTTTCAACCACGAAAGAATACAGTGAAGTGGGGTGAAGTGGAGGACGACTAAAAACAAGCGGGCGGCACAGTGGCGCAGCTGGTAGAGCCACTGCCTCACAGCGCCAGAGACCCGGGTTCGATCCTGACCTCGGCTGCTGTTTGTACGTTCTCCCTGTAAACGCGTGGGTTTCCTCCAGGTGCTCCAGGTTCCTCCCACATCCCAAAATGTACAAGTTTGTAGGTTAATTGGCCCTCGGTAAATTGTCCCCAGTGTGTAGGGAGTGGATGAGAAAGTGCGATGAGATAGAACTAGCATGACCAGGTATACGGTGTGGACTCGGTGGGCTGAAGGGCCTGTTTCCATGCTGCATCTTTCAATCGATCAATCAATCAAACTTAGATTGTTTTCTCAGGAGCAACAGAAGTTGAGGGAAGAGCTGTTGGAAGTATCGGTAGGGTAGGGTAGGGTAGATAGGGTAGACAGTCAGACTTTTTTTCCCAGGGAAGAAATGTTAAATATTAAGGGGCATAACTTTTCGGTCAGAGAGGCAAAGTTTAAAGGAGTTGAGCGGGACAAGTTTTTTACACAGAGGGTGGTGGGTGCCTGGAACTCGCTGACAGGGTTGGTGGGTATATGGAAGGATCTGCCAGATGAGGTAGTTGAGGCAGGTACTATAACAGCTTTAAAAGACACTTGGACAGGAACATGGATGGGAAAGGTTGAGAGAGATATGGGCCAAACGTGGGCAAATGAGACTAGCGTGAGGCATCTTTGTTGGCATGGATGGGTTGGGCCAAAGGGCCTGTTTCTATGCTGCTTGACTCTATGTCTAATTGGAGACACCTGACTAAGGGGATTTGTTGAACTTGTTGGTGATGGGCCTTTATTTGGAGCTGAACTTTGTGAGCGTCTGTAAAGTTACCCTTTACAGAGAACAGGATGAAATTTCCAAATCTGTTTACAATGTATTAAATCTTCGCCAAAAATTCTTTTGTGCAAAGAATGTTGATGGCAGAATGGCATCGAGAGAGATTCCAGTCTAGAGAATGATTATGATTAGAGATACAGCATTGGAAACAGGCCCTTCAGCCCACAAAGTCCACGCTGACCATCAATCACCCTTTCACACCAGTTCTATCTTATTCCACTTTCTTATCCACTCCCTACACACTAGGTATTTATTCACAAAATGCTGGAGTAACTCAGCAGGTCAGGCAGCATCTCAGGAGAGAAGGAATGGGTGATGTTTCGGGTCGAGACCCTTTCAGTCTGAAGAAGGGTCGTGACCCAAAACGTCACCCATTCCTTCTCTCCTGAGATGCTGCCTGACCTGCTGAGTTACTCCAGTGTTTTGTGAATAAATACCTTCGATTTGTACCAGCATCTGCAGTTATTTTCTTACCCTACACACTAGGGGCAATTTACAGAGGGCCAATTAACCTCCAAAACCGTACGTCTTTGGGATGTGGGAGGGAACCGAAGTAACCTGGAGGAAAGCCACTCGGTCACATGGAGAAAGTGCAAACTCCACACGGACAGCACCCGGAGTCAGGATTGAACCCGGGTCTCTGGCACTGTGAGATCACAAGGTGTCTGATTCGCTGCAAGTAACAAAACAAGAGTTCTACATTCTGTGTTGGATACTGGACCTTCTTTTGTGGAGATGAGGAACGCAGAGCCAGATCCAAGCACATTTGGCCCAAGCAAACAAATAAGATAGATCTGGCTCTGCGTTCCTCATCTCCACACTTTTAATGCATCAGAATATTTACTGTGCTTTGTAAAGCAATCTGGTGTTGCAAGACATCGGGTGTTTCGATGCTTATTCATTGAAGCACTGCAGTGCACTGTCATTCATTAGAACATAGAACAGTACGTACAGTGTAGGAAGGAACTGCAGATGCTGGTTTACACTGAAGACAGACACAAGATGCATGAGTAACTCAGCAGGTCAGGCAGCATCTTTGGAGAAAAAGAATAGGTGACGTTTTGGGTCAGAACCCTTCATCAGACTGCTATTTTTCCAGAGATGATGCCTGTCCCACTGAGTTACACCAACATTTTCGGTCTATCTTCAGTACAAGTACAGGCTCTTCAGCCTACAATATCTGGGCTGAACATATGGCAAGTTAAACAAATTTCCGCGGCCTGCAGGCTCATAAGTCATAGGAGCAGAATTAGGCCATTCGGTCCAGAATTGGACCAAGCAGCATGGGGGGAATTTTGGATCATGGGTGATAGGAGCAGAATTAGGCCATTCGGCCCATCGAGTCTACTCCACCATTCAATCATGACTGATCTATCTTTCCCTCTCAAACCGGTTCTCCTGCCTTCTCCCCGTAACCTTTAACACCCTTCCTAATCAAGAATCTGTCAATCTTCACTTTAAAAATACCCAATGACCTGGCCTCCAGAGCCATCTGTTCCACAGTTTCACCACCTTTTGATTAAAGAAATTCCTCTTCATCACCTTTCCAAGGCTGTGCCCTCTGGTCCTAGACTTTCCTACTAGTGGAAACATACTCCACATCCGCTCTGATCCATGTCCCTCTATTGGCTGCATATCCATGTGCCTATCTAAAAGCCTCTTAAACTATCATATCTGCCTACACCATCAACTCTGGCAGCGCGTTCCAGGCACCCACTTTTCCCTGCGTAAGAAACTTATCCCACGCATTTCCTTTAAACTTTTTCGCTCTCACCTTATAACCACATCCTCTTGTATTTGACATTCCCACCCTGGGAAAAAGATTCTGACTGTCTACCATGTCGACACCTCTGTGCAAGAAAATAACTGCAGATGCTGGTACAAATCGAAGGTTTCTAATCACAAAATGCTGGAGTAACTCAGCAGGTCAGGCAGCATCTCAGGAGAGAAGGAATGGGTGACGTTTCGGGTCGAGACCCTTCTTCAGACTGATGTCAGGGGGGCGGGACAAAGGAAGGATATAGGTGGAGACAGGAAGATAGTGGGAGAACTGGGAAGGGGAGGGGAAGAGAGGGACAGAGGAACTATCTAAAGTTGGAGAAGTCAATGTTCATACCACTGGGCTGCAAGCTGCCCAGGCGAAATATGAGGTGCTGTTCCTCCAATTTCCGGTGGGACTCACTATGGCACTGGGGGAGGCCCATGACAGAAAGGTCAGACTGGAAGTGGGAGGGGGAATTGAAGTGCTCAGCCACCGGGAGATCAGATTGGTTAATGCGGACTGAGCGCAGGTGTTGAGTGAAGCGATCGCCGAGCCTGCGTTTGGTTTCGCCGATGTAAATAAGTTGACATCTGGAGCAGCGGATGCAATAGATGAGGTTGGAGAGGGTGCAGGTGAACCTCTGTCTCACCTGGAAAGACTGTTTGGGTCCTTGGATGGAGTTGAGGGGGGAGGTAAAGGGAAAGGTGTTGCATCTCCTGCGGTTGCAGGGGAAAGTTCCCGGGGATGGGGTGGTTTGGGTAGGAAGGGACGAGTGGACCAGGGAGTTACAGAGGGAACGGTCTCTGCAGAACGCAGAAAGGGGAGGAGATGGGAAGATATGGCCAATGGTGGGGTCACGTTGTAGGTGACGGAAATGTTGGCGGATGATTTGTTGGATACGCTGGCTGTTGGGGTGGAATGTCTACACCTCTCATCATTTGAGCTCTCCCCTCAGCCTCCGGCAGTCCAGAGAAAACAATCCAAGTTTGTTCAACCTCCAGGTTGTGGAAAATTATCGGTAGTGAATGATTATCTGTTTCGAGGCCTTATTAAAAGATTAGAGGTCACAATTTTTATTTCTTGCAGAGTCTGTCACCCATGTTAGCTGTAGAAAAATAGATCAGCCATGATTGAAGGGTGGAGTGGACTTGATGGGCAGAATGGCCTTATTCTCCTTCTATGACATGAACTCCTATCACAAGTAACTGCAGCTGATGGAATCTTGAGCAAAACACAATGTGCTGGAGGAACTCGGAGGGTCAGGCAGTATCTGTGGAGAACATAGATCAATGGCGTTTTGGATCAGTCCCAACTCAAAACATCAGAGGGTGGTGAATGTGCAATTCATTGATACACGAGGCCAAATCATTGGGTATATTAAAAGCAGAGGTTCTTAATTAGTAAGGGCGTCAAAGATTACGGGGAGAAAGCAGGAGAATAAGTTGGACGAAAATGTGGAGGGAATAGCCTAGTGATGTTTTAGGTCAGGGCCCTTCTTCAGACCGATGGAGGAGGGGGAGAAACCTGGAAAAGAGAGGTGGGTGTGGAGTGAAACCTGGTAAGTGATAGGTGGGTACAGATGAGGGGGGTGAGGTCTGCAGTGAAAGAAACATTGCGAAACTGGACCAAAATGCTGCAGTAATTCAGAAGGTCAGGCAGCATCTCTGGAGAAAAAGAATAGGTGACATTCAGGTCGAGACCTTTCTTCAGACTGAGAGTCGAGGAGAGGAAATAGAAACATAGAAACATAGAAAATAGGTGCAGGAGTAGGCCATTCAGCCCTTCGAGCCTGCACCGCCATTCAATATGATCATGGCTGATCATCCAACTCAGTATCATGTACCTGCCTTCTCTCCATACCCCCTGATCCCTTTAGCCATAAGGGCCACATCTAACTCCCTCTTAAATATAGCCAATGAACTGGCCTCAACTACCTTCTGTGGCAGAGAATTCCACAGACTCACCACTCTGTGTGAAGAAATGTTTTCTCATCTCGGTCCTAAAAGACTT